>NW_028317975.1:1790000-1942500 GCF_062004578.1 Staurois parvus
GGACAAATGTTTTTCATTCATTTAAAGCATGTGGCCACTAGATGGTGCTAAATATTTTTATGATACCTCCATCTAGTGGCCTATTGCAGTATTTTCCATTTTAAATCAATGAAAAATATTCGCCCAGTATAGGAAATAGCATAATAAAAATCTTTTTTTTTTTTTTTCCGCTTAGAATGAGAATGAACGTGCATGCACTTTTACTGAGAATTGCTATATCATTTAAATTTTTTATATAATTACACCCTTTAGTGTGCATCAGTGGCGTCCCTAGGCAGGTGCGGGGGGGTGTGCGCCGTGCCAGATGACAGACACCTACCACACGGGGTGACACCGGACCTGCTCCACCAAAAGGTAAGTTGTAAAGCAAGCCGAAGATCCACGTAGGATGGATCGGATCTGCGGATTGAGCAAAATGGATCGGACTCCAATCCATTATGCTCCCCAATCCCCAATCCATCCTGTGGGGATAGTCCGCTTGCTTTACAACTTACCTTTTGGTGGAGCGGGTCCGGTGTCACCCCGTACAGGTTGCATGCCGACGATCCCCGCAGGATGGATCGGATCTACGGATTGGGTAGGATAATGGATCGGAGGTGGTGTCACCAAGTGTTATCGCACCGGGTGACACCAACCCTAGGGACGCCTCTGATGTGCATGCATGTCAGGTGAATGATGCTAGGCTGTTGTGGAAGAAAGTGGAAATTCTGCAATTTTGCAGCTTTTTCTGAAGATAAAATTGGAAGCGCTGGACCTTGCTGTTAGTGACTGTCAGACTCATGATAAACGTTCTGAAATGGTGAACTGCTCCTGTCCTGGCGCTCCTCACTTGGCGAGAGACAAGATTTAACCACTTGCTACCCAGGCGAATTCTGATATTTCTCTCCTACACATAAAAATCTGCATTTTTTTTTTTTTAGAAAATTACTTAGAACCCCCAAACATTATATATTTTTTAAGCAGAGGCTCTAGAGAATAAAATGGTGGGTGTTGCACTTTTTTTTATAGCACATGCAACAGTTTTTCAAATGCATTTAAGAAAAAAGGCACTTTAATAAACTTTAGTGAACAAAAGCATAATCTAGTACTCAATACTTTGATAAAATATAAAATATTATGTTACACTGAGTAAATAGATACAAACATGTCACAATTTAAAAATGTGCACGCCCCCAGAACGCTGCCAAACTAAGGTTCCTAAAATTCTCCATAGGGAATGCTTTAAAAGTCTTTACAGGTTACCAGCTTAGAGTTACGTTATTTTATTGTTTTCTCTTGTATTGCTATCACTAGGGGTGAACACCATAGCATGGGTAATGACAGGTCCTCTTTATAGAGAGATCTGGGGTCTTTGAGACCCCAGATCTCTCCTCCTGCCTTAAAGTGTTACTAAACCCTGGACCCTGCATTCACTATATCCGCTCTCCCCGGACCCTGCATTCACTATATCCGCTCTCCCCGGACCCTGCATTCACTATATCCGCTCTCCCCGGACCCTGCATTCACTATATCTGGTCTCCCCGGACCCTGCATTTACTATATCTGGTCTCCCCGGACCCTGCATTCACTATATCTGCTCTCCCCGGACCCTGCATTCACTATATCTGGTCTCCCCGGACCCTGCATTCACTATATCTGGTCTCCCTGGACCCTGCATTCACTATATCTGGTCTCCTCGGACCCCGCATTCACTATATCTGCTCTCCCCGGACCCTGCATTCACTATATCTGGTCTCCCCGGACCCTGCATTCACTAAATCTGGTCTCCCCGGACCCTGCATTCACTATATCTGGTCTCCCCGGACCCTGCATTCACTATATCCGCTCTCCCCGGACCCCGCATTACTATATCTGCTCTCCCCGGACCCTGCATTCACTATATCTGGTCTCCCCGGACCCTGCATTCACTGTATCTGGCCTCCCCGGACCCTGCATTCACTATATCCGCTCTCCCCGGACCCTGCATTCACTATATCCGCTCTCCCCGGACCCTGCATTCACTATATCCGCTCTCCCCGGACCCCGCATTCACTATATCTGCTCTCCCCGGACCCTGCGTTCACTATATCCGCTCTCCCTGGACCCTGCATTCACTATATCCGCTCTCCCTGGACCCTGCATTCACTATATCTGGTCTCTCACAGTACACACAACATGGAAATGCAATTATTTTAGTAAATATAAACTGCTAAATCCCTTTTTTCATCAGCAGTATATAGCAGTTTTGTGACTTCTATTAGTGTCTAGCAGAGCACTGGTTAAAGCTTGTAGGAGGAGTTTTCTTTATGCTCTAGGAGGATGCAGAACCCCTGACCTCTGTCTGGACAGTGCTGATTGGCCCTGCTCTGATCACATGCACTCTCCCAAGAAAAAAAAAATCCTCTCTAGCAATACACACCAAACTGATCATGTGCAGAATGGCTCTGGGTTCAGTCTGTCCTATCAGGAGATAATACGTGGACATTTGAACAAGAGGAGGGGCAGAGAAGACAGGATCAAACAGTCTTTTTACACAATGCAGAGGATTAACCCCTTAGGTTCCACAGTGAGTATAACAGGCATGCTTTACTGCATCTACAGACTGATTGTACTGTTGTGGGTTTAGTAACACTTTAAAACCAATTTTCCGGAGATTGTTCCTACAATGAGCCGCCTGCAATCACAGCCGTGAGATTGGAAAACGCCCGGAACACTTTAAACCTTTAGTGACCCGATAAGAGGAGACAAAATGTGTTCTTTATTTAATGCTAATGCCACAGAGACCTCTGGGGGGCCCCGTCGGCTTCCCAGTGATAGAACATTCAGTTCTGGATTTGATGCTTTTACAAAGCCTTCTGTTTATTAAACATCACCGAAGCCTGAACCCCGACAAAAGCAGCTGACCTCAACTGAACCACCACAATGAAAAGACGAAAAAAATCCTCTGATAACAAGAACATAAAAAGGCATTGAAGAGTGTGGTTGCCCAAAGAGCTAGCAATCCGAATTAAACTGCATTCTCTCCATGTTCCTACACGGCTCAAAAAAATGAAAGGAACACTTTGAAAACCCATCAAATCTCAATGGGGACAAATCTCCTGCTGGATCTCTATACTGACATGGACGGGGTCATGTGTTAGGAACGTAAGGATGTCCCATCGTTTGATGGAAATGAAAATGATCGACCTACAGAGGACTGAATTCAGAGACACCCCGAAAATCAAAGTGAAAAAATGATGCAGAAGGCGAGTCCATTTTGGTGAAATGTCATTGCAGCAACTCAGAATGGTCCTCAGTAGTCTGTGTGGCCCCCACGTGCTTGTATGCATGCCTGACAACGTCGGGGGAGGCTCCTAATGAGACCACGGATGGTGTCCTGGGGGATTTCCTCCCAGATCTGGACCAGGGCATCACTGAGCTCCTGGACAGTCTGAGGTGCAACCTGGCGGCGTCAGATGGACCAAAACATGACATCCCAGAGGTGTTCTATTGGATTTTGGTCAGGTGAGTGAGGGGGCCATTCAATGGTATCAATTCCTTCATGCTCCAGGAACTGCCTGCATACTCTCCCCACATGAGGCCGGGCATTTTCGTGCACCAGGAGGAGCCCAGGACCCACTGCACCAGGAGGAACCCAGGACCCACTGCACCAGGAGGAACCCAGGACCCACTGCACCAGTGTAGGGTCTGACAATGGGTCCAAGGATTTCATCCCGATACCTAATGGTAGTCAGGGTGCCATTGCCTAGCCTGTAGAGGTCTGTGTGTCCCTCCATGGATATGCCTCCCCAGACCATCACTGACCCACCACCAAAACGGTCATGCTGAACCATGTTACAGATAGCAGAACATTCTCCACGGCTTCTCCAGACCCTTTCATGTCTGTCACATGTGCTCAGGGTGAACCTGCTCTCATCTGTGAAAAGCACAGGGTGCCAGTGGTGGACCTGCCAATTCTGGTGTTCAATGGCAAATGCCAATCCAGCTCTATGGTGCCGGGCAGTGAGCACAGGGCCCAATAGAGGACGTCGGGCCCTCAGGCCACCCTCATGAAGTCTGTTTCTGATTGTTTGTTCAGAGACATTCACACCAGTGGCCTGCTGGAGGTCATTTTGTAGGGCTCTGGCAGGGCTCATCCTGTTCCTCCTTGCACAAAGGAGCAGATACCGGTCCTGCTGATGGGTTAAGGACCTTCTATGGCCCTGTCCAGCTCTCCTAAAGTAACTGCCTGTCTCCTGGAATCTCCTCCATGCTCTTGAGACTGTGCTGGGAGACACAGCAACCCTTCTGGCAATGGTACATACAGGGGCGGACTGACAACTCATGGGGCCCCCGGGCAATAAGGGATCATAGGGCCCCTGTATCCTTGCCCAAACTCAAAAAAGCCTATGAAAAAGGTACCAGGGGCATCTCATGTGGCCCCCTACTGACCCCGGGCCCTTGGGCAGTGCCCGAGTTTCCAAATGGTCAGTCTGCCCCTGGGCACATATTGATATGCCATCTTTGAGGAGTTGGACTGCCTGTGCAACCTCTGTAGGGTCCAGGTATGGCCTCATGGTACCAGTAGTGACACTGACCCTAGCCAAGTCCAAAACTAGTGAAAAACAGTCAGAAAAGATGAGTAGAGGAAAAAATGTCAGTGGCCTCCACCTGTAAAACCATTCATGTATTGGGGGTTATCTCATTGTTGCCCATCTAGTGCACCTGTTGGTAATTTCATTAACACCAAAGCAGCCGAAACTGATGAACAACCCACTTTCCTGACCAGATGAATATCCCAGGAGGTTCATTGACTTGGTGCTAGACTCTGATTAAAAAGTCGTCCTTTTTTCGGAGCAGTGTAGTTCCAGCTACAACGGCTTCCAGTTCATTGACACTATGGCTGTTTTATGCCCAGGCATATTGCCTCCTCCCCACCTGCTTCAGCACGCAGATGCGGGAGTATAATTTCTGTGTACACACAGGGGATATAGGTTGCTCTAATTGGTGCCAAATCCAAAATAAACATTTTAAAAAAGGAAGCCATAGCAGAAATGATAACCTTTTTTAGAAAAAGGAAGGAAAAGAAAAGGACTTTAAGGTGCCAAATATAACCCCAAACATAGGTGACCACACAGAAACCGTTTATACAAATCTACATAAACGAACACAGTTACATGATATGTGGCCCAACTGCAGGATGATGGTCATGGTCTTCGACGCGTTTCGCCATTTGATTGCTTCATCAGGAAATCCTCATATTCCAAGGAAAGTGTTTGTATAGATACACATGATATCCACTTAACGCCAAATCACGTACATGTATGTCATACCCAGTGGTTGTACCGGGATGATGTCTGAACAGGGGCGGACTGACCATTTGGAAACTCGGACACTGCCCGAGGGCCCGGGGTCAGTAGGGGGCCCCATGAGATGTCCCTGTTACCTTTTTCATAGGCTTTTTTGAGTTTGGGCAAGGAAACAGGGGCCCCATGATCACCTATTGCCCGGGGGCCCCATGAGTTGGCAGTCTGCCCGTGTCTGAAGCTACAGGCATCATCCCCGTATTGTCATGGGGGAGGAGGGGAGACTGAGAAAATACTTTCTCCTTCTTCTACAAAGTTACAATGTACAGTCTGGTCACTGGGGAAGGGGTGACTGAGGAAATGCTTCCTCCTCTTACTACAAGATTACAATGTACAGTCTGATCACTGGAGGAGGGAAGACTGAGAAAATACTTCCTCCTACTGCTACAAAGTTACAATGTACAATCTGATCACTGGGGGAGGGAAGACTGAGGATATGCAGAAAAGTGATTAAAAAAAAGTAAGGAAAACAATGTACAAATAGTAAAAAAGATTTAAAAAAATCTAAAGGTCTTCAGAGTTCCCCCTTGCTGCACTGTAAGAGGGAACCCTGCAGACTCTGATGTAAGGGGGAACTTTGGGGACACTGATGTAAAGGGGAACGCTGGGGACTCTGATGTAAAGGGGAACTCTGGGGACTCTGATGTAAAGGGGAACTCTGGGGACTCTGATGTAAGGATGATACTAACATAAGGGAACACTGTGGACTCTCATGTAAGAGGAACTCTGCATACTCTGATGTAAAGGGGAATACTGCAGACTGTGATGTAAGGGGGAACTCTGCAAACACTGATATAAAGAGAAACTCTGCAAACTGATGTAAGTGGGGGCTCTGGTGACCAGACACCCCCTTACATCAGAGTTCTTCTTTACACCCAGTCCACAGCGTTTCCCCTTACATCATGGTCCGCAGGGTTCCCTTTTGCATCAGGGTTTACAGAGTTCCTCCTTACTGCACTGTGGGGGAACCCTGCAGACTCTGATGTAAAGGGGAACTTTGGGGACTTTGATGTAAGGGGGAACTCTGTGGACTTTCCAAAAAAGGCCCACCAAAATCCTCAGCACCAGGCCCATGATGCTCCTAATCCAGCCCTGCCTGTAACTGCCTGTACAATACACAGTGAAATGAACACAACAGCAGAAATATATACAGTGACACCCCACAAGCACCTGCATACAAGCATTAGGTACCAGATATAGGTTGTCACTGCCCCCCCCCCCCTCCCCCGACATCTTCTCTCCAGAATCAGTGACAGTAATAAAGCAGCTCTTCACCCTGGAGGGGAATGAAGCCAAGTTTTGGTCTCCTGGTGGGAAATCAGACTTTGTTTCCATCACTCCCATAACAACAAAGCTAAACACGATTGTATGTTCCGTGATAATTAGCTTCTGAATTAATTAGTCTTAAAGGAGCAAAGCGTGGCGGTGACTGCGACCTGCCGGGCCTCTGGGAGCTCACCTGTCCCAACAGAGCAGATCAGGATTTGTGCTAATTACACAAAAGAAACATCTGAGTAAGTGAAAAATACGACTCGGCTCAGAATATTCAACCAGTTCAGCTCTCACACCTGTACACCCCCCTATGGACCAGTCACCTGTACACCCCCCTATGGAACAGTCACCTGTACACCCCCTATGGACCAGTCACCTGTACACCCCCCTATGGAACAGTCACCTGTACACCCCCCTATGGAACAGTCACCTGTACACCCCCCTATGGACCAGACACCTGTACACCCCCCTATGGACCAGGCACCTGTACACCCCCCTATGGACCAGTCACCTGTACACCCCCCTATGGACCAGACACCTGTACAACCCCCTATAGACCAGACACCTGTACACCCCCCTATGGACCAGTCACCTGTATACCTCCCTATGGACCAGATACCTGTACACCTCCCTATGGACCAATCACCTGTACACCCCCTATGGACCAGACACCTGTACACCCCCCTATGGACCAGACACCTGTACAACCCCCTATAGACCAGACATCTGTACACCCCCCTATGGACCAGTCACCTGTACATCCCCCTATGGACCAGACACCTGTACACCCCCCTATGGACCAGGCACCTGTACACCCCCCTATGGACCAGTCACCTGTATACCCCCCTATGGACCAGGCACCTGTACACCCCTCTATGGACCAGACACCTGTACACCCCCCTATGGACCAGTCACCTGTACACCCCCCTATGGACCAGACACCTGTACACCCCCCTATGGACCAGTCACCTGTATACCTCCCTATGGACCAGACACCTGTATACCTCCCTATGGACCAGACACCTGTACAACCCCCTATAGACCAGACATCTGTACACCCCCCTATGGACCAGTCACCTGTACACCCCCCTATGGAACAGTCACCTGTACATCCCCCTATGGACCAGTCACCTGTATACCTCCCTATGGACCAGACACCTGTACACCCCCCCCTATGGACCAGTCACCTGTACACCCCCCTATGGACCAGACACCTGTACATCCCCCTATGGACCACTCACCTGTACACCCCCCTATGGACCACTCACCTGTACACCCCCCTATGGACCAGACACCTGTACACCCCCCTATGGACCAGACACCTGTACAACCCCCTATAGACCAGACATCTGTACACCCCCCTATGGACCAGTCACCTGTACACCCCCCTATGGACCAGTCACCTGTACACCCCCCTATGGACCAGTCACCTGTACACCCCCCTATGGACCAGTCACCTGTACACCCCCCTATGGACCAGGCACCTGTATACCCCCCTATGGACCAGACACCTGTATACCTCCCTATGGACCAGATACCTGTACACCTCCCTATGGACCAGTCACCTGTATACCTCCCTATGGACCAGATACCTGTACACCTCCCTATGGACCAGTCACCTGTACACCCCCCTATGGACCAGACACCTGTACACCCCCCTATGGACCAGACACCTGTACAACCCCCTATAGACCAGACATCTGTACACCCCCCTATGGACCAGTCACCTGTACATCCCCCTATGGACCAGACACCTGTACACCCCCCTATGGACCAGGCACCTGTACACCACCCTATGGACCAGTCACCTGTATACCCCCCTATGGACCAGGCACCTGTACACCCCTCTATGGACCAGACACCTGTACACCCCCCTATGGACCAGTCACCTGTACACCCCCCTATGGACCAGTCACCTGTACACCCCCCTATGGACCAGACACCTGTACACCCCCCTATGGACCAGTCACCTGTATACCTCCCTATGGACCAGACACCTGTATACCTCCCTATGGACCAGATACCTGTACACCTCCCTATGGACCAGTCACCTGTACACCCCCCTATGGACCAGTCACCTGTACACCCCCCTATAGACCAGAAACCTGTATACCCCCCTATGGACCAGTCACCTGTACACCCCCCTATAGACCAGAAACCTGTATACCCCCCTATGGACCAGACACCTGTACACCCCCCTTTGTACCAGATACCTGTACACCCCCCTATGGACCAGATACCTGTACACCCCCCTATGGACCAGATACCTATACACCACCTTATGGACCAGTCACCTGTACACCCCCCTATAGACCAGAAACCTGTATACCCCCCTATGGACCAGACACCTGTACACCCCCCTTTGTACCAGATACCTGTACACCCCCCTATGGACCAGATACCTATACACCCCCTTATGGACCAGTCACCTGTACAACCCCCTATGGACCAAACACCTGTACTAACCCTGATGCACCAGGAACCTGTACACCCCCCTATGGACCAGACACCTGTGCACCCTTCTATGGACCAGACACCTGTGCACCCCCCTATGGACCAGGCACCTGTACACCAACCTATGGATCAGGCACCTGTACACCCCCCTATGGACCAGATACCTATACACCCCCATATGGACCAGGAACCTGTTCACTCCCCCTATGGAACAGACATCTGTGCACTCCCCTATGGACCAGACACCTGTGCACCCCCCCAATGGCCCAGACACCTGTACACCCCCCTATGGACCAGATACCTATACAACCCCATATGGACCAGGAACCTGTACACCCCCCTATGGAACAGACATCTGTACACCCCCCTATGGACCAGTCACCTGTACACCTCCCTATGGACCAGGCACCTGTACACCCCCCTATGGACCAGACACCTGTACACCCCCCTATGGGCCAGAGACATGTACACCTATACCCCCCCCCCCCCATGGACCAGACACCTGTACACCTCCCTATGGACCAGACACCTGTACACCTCCCTATGGACCAGACACCTGTATACCCCCCTATGGACCAGACACCTGTACACCCCCCCCCCCCCATGGATCAGACACCTGTACACCCCCCTATGGACCAAGTACCTGTACATCCCCCTATGGACCAGAAACCTGTACACCCCCCTATGGACCAGACACCTGTACACCCCCCCCCCCCCCCCCATGGATCAGACACCTGTTCACCTCTCTATGGACCAGACACCTCTCTATGGACCAGGCACCTGTACACCCCCCTATGGCCCAGACACCTGTACATCCCCCTATGGACCAGAAACCTGTACACCCCCCTATGGACCAGACACATGTACAGGCCCCTATGATCCAGACACCTGTAGAGCCCCCCTATGGAGCAGATACCTGTACCCCCCCCTCCCTCATGGAAATACAGTGCAAACATTTATTATATTGCAGCTTACCAATTCCTAGATGTGGTGGCTGCATTTGTTTTCTGTTTTCAGCTTTCTTTTCTTTATTTTCACCTAATGATTCAGCCAGTAAGTTTGTTTTTCAAAAGAACAAGCTCTCTTGCAGATGTACCAGTTACAGAGATGAGTATTTACAGACAAAGCATTTACCACTCTCAGGAATGCTTGCGACGATCAACTTTTATTTATTTATGTAAAATCTTTATCCCAAAAGATAGAAAAACTGCTTGCTGTAACTTGTTATAAAGTATGAGCTGGAATTTGGCTTCCATTAGTCAATGAATCTAAATCTGCTAGTACTTCTAACACTCCCCTACCCCCAGACTGACAATTCTGATACCCAAGGGTGCCCCCTGTGCTCCTTCTTCCAGAGTGGGGCGCTCTAATACACGAGGTGTGTTTCTGGCCAGATCACCAGGTGAAAACAGAGGGGAAAAGAGCAAAAAATAATAATAATGCAGCCACCACATCTAACGATTGGTAAGCTGCAATATATTACATTTTTGGGTTTAATACTGCTTTACTTTAGCAACAAATGTGTCACTTCTTACAAAGTAATACATATATCATTATTAGGGCAAGCAAGGGTTCCTTTTGATTGTATTATCTTACAAAATTATTTTATTTTTTTTATGCAATCCATAGACAAAAAAAGTAACTAAATTAAAATAATAATAATAAAAATAATAATATATTATTATATTGTAAAAGGCAGATAACTCGAAAAAGCAGACTGATATATTGCAAAATATTATTATCATCATTATTATTATTAATATTTTAATATATAATATTGCTGTATTGCCATGACTGAATTTGTAAATTTTAAATGGAAAGTTTGTTTTTACTCATATTCAATTACAAATACATGTGCTTGTATGCATGCCTGGCAACGTCGGGGGAGGCTCCTAATGAGACCACGGATGGTGTCCTGGGGGATTTCCTCCCAGATCTGGACCAGGGCATCACTGAGCTCCTGGACAGTCTGAGGTGCAACCTGGCGGTGTCGCATGGACCGAAACATGACATCCCAGAGGGGTTCTATTGGATTTAGGTCAGGCGTGGGTGGGGGCCATTCAATGGTATCAATTACTTCATCCTCCAGGAATTGCCCGCATACTCACCACATGAGGCTGGGCATTGTTGTGCACCAGGAGGAACCCAGGACCCACTGCACCAGGAGGAACCCAGGACCCACTGCACCAGGAGGAGCCCAGGACCCCCTGCACCAGGAGGAACCCAGGACCCACTGCACCAGGAGGAGCCCAGGACCCCCTACACCAGGAGGAACCCAGGACCCACTGCACCAGCGTAGGGTCTGACAATGAGTCCGAAGATTTCATCCCGATACCTAATGGCAGTCAGGGTGCCATTGTCTAGCCTTTAGAGGTCTGTGTGTCCCACCATGGATATGCCACCCCAGACCATCACTGACCCACCACCAAAACAGTCATGCTGAACCATGTTACAGGCAGCAGAACGTTCTCCACGGCTTCTCCAGACCCTTTCACGTCTGTCACATGTGCTCAGGGTGAACCTGCTCTCATCTGTGAAAAGCACAGGGTGCCAGTGGTGGACCTGCCAATTCTGGTGTTCAATGCTCATTGAGCTCCATGGTGCCGGGCAGTGAGAACAGGGCCCACTAGAGGATGTCGGGCCCTCAGGCCACCCTCATGAAGTCTGTTTCTGATTGTTTGGTCAGAGACATTCACACCAGTGGCCTGCTGGAGGTCATTTTGTAGGGCTCTGGCAGGGCTCATCCTGTTCCTCCTTGCACAATGGAGCAGATACCGGTCCTGCCGATGGGTTAAGGACCTTCTACGGCCCTGTCCAGCTCTCCTAGAGTAACTGCCTGTCTCCTGGAATCTCCTCCATGCTCTTGAGACTGTGCTGGGAGACACAGCAAACCTTCTGGCAATGACACGTATTGATGTGCCATCCTGGAGGAGTTGGGCTGCCTGTGCAACCTCTGTAGGGTCCAGGTATGGCCTCATGCTACCAGTAGTGACACTGACCCTAGCCAAATGCAAAACGAGTGAAAAACAGTCAGGAAAGATGAGTAGGAAAAAATGTCAGTGGCCTCCACCTGTAAAATCATTCCTGTTTTGGAGGTCATCTCATTGTTGCCCATCTAGTGCACCTGTTGTTAACTTCATGAACACCAAAGCAGCTGAAACTGATTAACATCCCCCTCTGCTACTTACCTGACCAGATCAATATCCCAGGAGTTTCATTGACTTGGTGCTAGACTCTGATTAAAAAGTGTTCCTTTTATTTTTTTCACCAGTATATATATATATCTTAGATTGTAAGCTCGAAAGAGCAGGGCCCTCGAACCCTTCGTGTATTGTTTTGTTACTGTCTTGTCTCATGTTCTGTCCCCCATTATATGTACAGCGCCGAGCAAACCTTTTGGCGCTATATAAATACTGTATAATAATACTTTTATATATATATGTATATAGTGTATATATATATAAATCTTTTGTTTTTTTGGGTTTTTTTTATTTTTTTTAATGTGTCTATTGATCTGTGTGTTCAGGTGGAAACCCGTACACGTGGTGGATTGGAAGAGGTAATGAGAGGCACACCTACTGGGGCGGGTCCCTGCCTGGGCAGTGCGCCTGCGGGATGGAGGAGAGCTGCATCGACATGAGATATTACTGCAACTGTGACGCCGACAGACAAGACTGGTAAGATAAAGATTGAATTTTTATCACTACAACGGGGGAGATTTACTAAAACTGGAGCACTCAGAATCTGGTGCAGTTGGGCATGGCAGCCAATCAGCTTCTAACTTGTCTAATGCAGGCCATAGATGGTTCGAAAATTGGCCGATTTTTCTTTAAAAAAAAACGAAAAATTGGTCGTTCAAGCGGCCGACGTTACCAGCAACGGTCAAAAAAATTGGCCGATTTTCATCCCGTCTACAGCCGGCAAAAAAGTGTCCCTGCAGAGAGCTCTGCTATTTCTTTGACAGTTCCTTGACATTTATAGCGGCTGCAACAATGTATCTATTTGTATCCATTTAGGATACAGATGTTTTTATTCGGAAACAAATAGATACATTGTTGCAACCGCTATAAATGTCAAGGAACTGTCAAAGAAATAGCAGAGCTCTCTGCAGGGACACTTTTTGCCGTACTGGAATTCCTCTTCTTTTTCATCCTCTTCTTCATCCTCTTCTTCTTATTCTTCTTCTCTTCCTCTTCTTCTTCTTCCTCTTCTTCATCCTCTTCTTCTTCATCCTCTTCTTCTTCTTCTTCATCCTCTTCTTCCTCTTCTTCATCTTCCTCTTCTTCTTCATCCTCTTCTTCTTCTTCTTCTTGATCCTCTTCTTGATCCTCTTCTTCATCCTCTTCTTCTTCTTCCTCTTCTTCCTCTTCTTCATCCTCTTCTTCTTCCTCTTCTTCTTCATTCTCTTCTTCATCCTCTTCTTCTTCCTCTTCTTCTTCATCCTCTTCTTCTTCATCATCCTCCTCTTCTTCCTCCTCTTCTTCTTCATCCTCTTCTTCTTCTCTTCCTCTTCTTCTTCTTTCTCTTCTTCATCCTCTTCTTCTTCTTCATCATCATCCTCTTTTTCTTCATCCTCTTCTTCTTCTTCATCCTCTTCTTCTTCTTCTTCATCCTCTTCTTCTTCATCCTCTTTTTCTTCATCCTCTTCTTCTTCTTCATCCTCTTCTTCTTCTTCTTTTTGTCTTCCTCTTGCAGGTCACTGCTCATGCGCAGATTTTTTTATTTGCCCATCATTGTCACAAAAATCGGCAGATTTTTTTTCCAACTTTACCGATAAAAAAAAAAATACCTTAAAACGGCCAAACAATTAGCCCACTAACGATTTGAAAATCGGCCGATTTTATTTTTGGCCGAAAAATCGGCCGATTTTCGACCCATCTATGGCCTGCATAAGCCTGTTCCATTAAGCTTTGACAATAAAACCTGGAAACTGATTGGTTTCTATGCACAGCTGCACCAGATTTGCACTCTCCAGTTTTTGTAAATAACCCCCAAAGTATCTTTTTTTATGCAAATATTCTGAAGTTACCAGTTTTAAATTGTGTATGATGAATACTTTCAAATTTGTGTTACTTTTTGTAATTCCATGTACAGTGCTCAGCATTACGGAGTACACCCGAACAGATTTGTCAGAAAACCTTTCCTTTTCTTTTCGAATCAACATTTTCTATGAGACACTATACTACAAAATCCTCCCACAAATGTTAGCCATTGATTGCAGATAAGATTTGTTCATTTTCACACACAAACATGTATTACCTAACAAATTCATCCAAGACCATGTTGCAAAAATGAACACACCCCAATGAAAGTCTTAGGAGCAAAGCTACATTTTAGACAACAAAATCCTAATTAATGAATAATTAGACTCACCTGGAGTTGAATTCTTGTTAAACAGGTGTCCAGCAGACAGGTGATTATAAAAGGGCGTTACTTAACAAAGAAAACCCCTCCCACTCATCCAAGACCATGTTGCAAAAATGAACACACCCCAATGAAAGTCTTAGGAGCAAAGCTACATTTTAGACAACAAAATCCTAATTAACAAGAATTCAACTCCTGGTGTGTCTAATTATTCATTAAACAGGTGTCCAGCAGACAGGTGATTATAAAAGGGCGTTACTTAACAAAGAAAACCCCTCCCATTTCATGCTGTCAGCAATGGCACCACATGGAAGAGAAATGTCACAAGGCCTGAGAAAGAAAATAATTTCTTTACACAATAAAGGTGAAAGCTACAAGAAGATCAGCAAAGCTTTACTTTTCAGTCGGAATAATGTAGCAAAAGGTATACAAAAATTTAACAATGATTGAACTACAACCATCTCACAGAGACTTCCAGGCCATCCACAGAAGCTACCACCTTAGCAGGAGCGTCTTCTGATGAGAACGGTTGAAGAAAATCGCCATGCAAGTTCACTGCAGTAGAAAGCTATACTGGGGTGATATGTTTCCCGTGACACAGTACGATGTACACTGCAGAGGAATGGCATGCACGGGTGTCGTGCACAAAGGAAGCCTCTCCTAAGCCCATGCACAAAACAGCCAGTCTAGAATTTACCAGGGCCCATGCTGAAAAAAAAGACTACTGGGACTCTGTTCTCTGGAGTGATGAGACCAAGACAAAATGTTTTTGGAACTGATGGCTTCAAAACTGTATGGCGTCACAAAGGTGAGGAGTACAAAGAAAAATGCATGGTGCCTACTGTGAAACATGGTGGTGGCAGTGTCCTTCTGTGGGGCTGCATGAGTGCTGCTGGTGTCAGGGAGCTGCATTTCATTGATGGTATTATGACTTCACAGATGTACGGCTCTATATTAAAAGAGAAGATGCTACCATCGCTCCGTGCCCTCAATCGTCGTGCACTTTTCAAGCATGACAATGATCCAAAACACACATCTAAGGCCACTGTTGCATTTCTGAAGAAGAACCGGGTGATGGTGATTCAGTGGCCAAGTATGTCTCCTGGTCTGAACCCAATCCAACACCTATGGGGAATTCTGAAGAGACAAGTTGAGCATCGATCTCCATCCAGTATCCAGGATCTAAAAGTGGTCGTTCTTGAAGAATGGAAAAAGATCGATGTTGCAATATGTCACCAACTTGTTCATTCCATGATTAGACTCGGTGCCGTCCTTACCAATCATGGAGGTCATACAGAATACTAGATGGAGGAGTTCTTGTTGTGGGGGGATTCATTTTTGCATCAACTAATTTGAGCAAAACTGAAGATTTGGTAATCTAAGTTATATTAACTTTACTCCCATGTAATGAGCCGAACAAACGTTCTATAAAAGTCAGTTTTGACAAAATTGTGGAAATTGTTTTCGTGTTCATTGAGATGTTCATTAAAAATCTTACTTTTCAAAAGGGGTGTACTCATTTATGCCGAGCACTGTATATACGAGGTGGTATCAAAAGTTTGTAACACGCCAACAGATGGCAAGAGAGACACAAGGCTGCACACACAGTCACAGGGAGCACTGATCTTCATAAATTAGTATGCCAAAAGACGTCATCCTGTGTATATTGGGAGCTGTGCAACTGGTGCTGTTCTGACCTTGTGCGTTATCACATCTGGTATTTCATCATGAACAGCAAGTTAGAACAAAGAGCAAGTGTGAAATTCTGTGTGAAACTGGGCAAATCTGCCACAGAGACACTTTACATGGTTCGGCAAGTTTACGGCGATGCTTCAATGAGTCGTTCAAGGTGTTTTGAGTGGCACGCATGCTTCAGGGTGGAAGAATATCACTGGAAGATGGCGAGAGATCAGGAAGCTTTCAACGAGCTAAACCCCTGAAAATGCCCTCTTCCCAAAGATGAAGATCCAGCTCAAAGGTTATATAAACCATATAAATGCTGCGCTACATTCAAATTAAAGTGAATGTGGAATCCAATGACACAAATCTAATATAGTGACAATAATATGGAAATAAATATATAAGTGCTTGATAATAACAAAAATCATCAAATCAAACACCCAAAAGATGAAAAAACAAAAACTTAAATCTATACGCATGTGCATAAATTACACATACATATAGTTACATCACACGTGCAAATGTGAAGTGAAATAATATTTACTTATTAAGCGCAAAAAAAGTCCAATATATAAATGTTAAAGGTGAAAAAATGTAAACGGTGTTTCCAATAATATTATAAAGTGACCACAGGTGAAACAAATCGTGCAGGTATCTGAGTGTAGATAGAACTTGTGAATCCAACCACCTTCTGGATTAGCCTCTCACCTCATCACTTCGACCCTTGCGGATCAAAGAGCAATAATGGATCCCTCTCACAGATCCTCCAGGCACCACAGCACTCCAGAAACGCTTTTCAGAATTCAATATTCCCACTTAAACTCTTCTCCAGGTATAGATGAAATATCAATCACAATATGTGTAAATTAGTTTGGAGTCTATAAATCGCACTTTTAGATTGTGCAGGACGGCTGGCTCATGGAGGTAACTGAGCGCAGTAAGGTCATTTTCCCCGACAAGGATATCTGGATTTCTTAGTGGTGGCAGCTCCTTTGTCTTGGCATCGAGACGATACTCCAAATCCGTGCCTTCCTCTAGACGCAGACGAAGAACCGCATCCCCTGGTTTATAATCCTTTTGTATTTCGGCAGATTTCCAAACATCTTCTGGATCAGGGATCCACACCCGTGCGAGCTTTGTGTAAAAGAGGGAGCTTTACACAAAGCTCGCACGGGTGTGGATCCCTGATCCAGAAGATGTTTGGAAATCTGCCGAAATACAAAAGGATTATAAACCAGGGGATGCGGTTCTTTGTCTGCGTCTAGAGGAAGGCACGGATTTGGAGTATCATCTCGATGCCAAGACAAAGGAGCTGCCACCACTAAGAAATCCAGATATCCTTGTCGGGGAAAATGACCTTACTGTGCTCAGTTACCTCCATGAGCCAGCCGTCCTGCACAATCTAAAAGTGCGATTTATAGACTCCAAACTAATTTACACATATTGTGATTGATATTTCATCTATACCTGGAGAAGAGTTTAAGTGGGAATATTGAATTCTGAAAAGCGTTTCTGGAGTGCTGTGGTGCCTGGAGGATCTGTGAGAGGGATCCATTATTGCTCTTTGATCCGCAAGGGTCGAAGTGATGAGGTGAGAGGCTAATCCAGAAGGTGGTTGGATTCACAAGTTCTATCTACACTCAGATACCTGCACGATTTGTTTCACCTGTGGTCACTTTATAATATTATTGGAAACACCGTTTACATTTTTTCACCTTTAACATTTATATATTGGACTTTTTTTGCGCTTAATAAGTAAATATTATTTCACTTCACATTTGCACGTGTGATGTAACTATATGTATGTGTAATTTATGCACATGCGTATAGATTTAAGTTTTTGTTTTTTCATCTTTTGGGTGTTTGATTTGATGATTTTTGTTATTATCAAGCACTTATATATTTATTTCCATATTATTGTCACTATATTAGATTTGTGTCATTGGATTCCACATTCACTTTAATTTGAATGTAGCGCAGCATTTATATGGTTTATATTCACTTGATCACTGGTATATGATTTAATGCTAGCAGCTGTTTGGGGTTCATATATTTAATTTGTTTAATTGTTTAAACACAATATTTGGAGCGCAGGAGGGTCACACCACTACATCCAGCTCAAAGGTTGCCATTTTGACAACATTTTGACGATCCAGCGATTTTTTTCCCGTTTCACGCAGAATTTCACGTTTGCTCTTTGTTCTAACTTGCTCTCCATGATAAAATAGCAGATGTGGTAACACATGTGGTCAGAATAGCACCAGTTGCACAGCTTCCAATGTACAAAGGAAGATGTCTTTTGGCACACTGACTTATGAAGGTCAGTGCTCCCTGTGACTGTGCATGCAGCTTTGTGCTGCCATCTGTTGGCATGTTACAAAACTAGTCTTGAAACTTTTTGACACCACCTCATATACACTATATTGCCAAAGTATTGTCCCCGCCCTCCAAATCATGTGATTCAGGTGTTCCAATCCCCTCCATGGACACAGGTGTATACAGTCAAGCCCCAAGGCATGCAGACGGCTTCTACAAACATTGGTGAAAGAATGGGTCGCTCTCAGGAGCTCAGTGACACCAAGCGTGGTCCCGTGATAGGTGGCCACCTGTGCAATAAGTCCATCCGTGACATTTCCTGGCTACTAAATATTCCACGCTCAACTGTTAGTGGGATTATAACAAAGTGGAAGCAACTGGGAACAGCAGCCACCAAGTGGTAGGCCACGTCACATGACAGGGCGGGGTCGGCGTATGCTGAAGCGCACAGTGCGCAGAACTCACCAACTGTCTGCAGAGTCAGTAGCTAAAGACCTCCAAACTTGGTGTGGCCTTCAGATGAGCCCAACAACAGTGCGTAGAGAGCTTCATGGAATGGGTTTCCATGGCCGAGCAGCTGCATGGACATGTCTGGGTTTGGTGGTTGCCATAAAAATGGTACTTGCCTGACTGCATTGTGCCAAGTGTAAAGTTTGGTGAAGGGGGGGATTATGGTGGGGGGTTGTTTTTCAGGTGTTGGGCTTGGCCCCCTAGTTCCAGTGAAGGGAACTCTTAAGGCATCAGCATACCAAGACATTTTGGACAATTTCATGTTCCCAACTTTGTGTGAAGAGTTTGGGGATGGCCCCTTCCTGTTCCAACATGACTGCCCCCCAGTGCACAAAGCAAGGTCCATAAAGACATGGAGGAGCCAGTTTGGGGTGGAGGAACTTGACTGGCCTGCACAGAGTCCTGACCTCAACCCCATAGAACACCTTTGGGATGAATTAGAGCGGAGACTGTGAGCCAGGCCTCCTCCCCCGACATCAGTGCCTGACCTGACAAATGTGCTTCTGGAAGAATGGTCCAACCTTCCCATAGACACCCTCCTAAACCTTGTGGACGGCCTTCCCAGAAGAGTTGAAGCTGTTATAGCTGCAAAGAGCGGGGCCAACTCAATATTGAACCCTACGGACTAAGACTGGGGGGCCATTAAAGGTCATGTGCATGGAAAGGCAGATGGCCCAATACTTTTGGCAATATAGTGAATATATATTATCAATACCCATTTTTGCCGGTGCTGTTCATAAGCATTAGTGGGCGGTGACGTAGGGGTGCTATCATATAATAGAAGTCATGTGATCATTTCCTGACCTCTTGAACTCTTTCTTTTTTCTTTTGCCTGGAATCGACTGTGAAATGGGAAAGATCCATCCCCACCCTAATCCCCTCTTTTATCAGCCCCTTATTACTTGTTTTCCTAAATATGGCGGTCAATCCATTAAGAATGAAGAGTCCAGGGCAAGACTGGGAGGAGCCAAATTGTTCTGTGCAGTGTTGGTCTCTGCCCTTATTCAAATATAACGGCATAATGACATACTCCCTCCGACCTCCCCTTCAGTCTTGCACAGGTGTACCGGCTCCTCCCCTTCAGTCTTGCACAGGTGTACCGGCTCCCCCCCTTCAGTCTTGCACAGGTGTACCGGCTTCTCCCCCTCAGTCTTGCACAGGTGTACCGGCTCCTCCCCTTCAGTCTTGCATAGGTGTACCGGCTCCTCCCCTTCAGTCTTGCACAGGTGTACCGGCTTCTCCCCCTCAGTCTTGCACAGGTGTACCGGCTCCTCCCCTTCAGTCTTGCACAGGTGTACCGGCTCCCGGCTCCTCCCCTTCAGTCTTGCACAGGTGTACCGGCTCCTCCCCTTCAGTCTTGAACAGGTGTACCAGCTCCTCCCCTTCAGTCTTCCACAGTTGTACCGCCTCCTCCACTTCAGTCTTGCACAGGTGTACCGGCTCCTCCCCTTCAGTCTTGCACAGGTGTACTAACCCCTCCCCTTCAGTCTTGCACAGGTGTACCGGCTCCTCCCCTTCAGTCTTGCACAGGTGTACCAGCTCCTCCCCTTCAGTCTTGCAGAGGTGTACCGGCTCCTTCCCTTCAGTCTTGCACAGGTGTACTGGCTCCTCCCCTCTAGTCTTGCACAGTTGTACTGCCTCCTCCCCTTCAGTCTTGCTTAGGTGTACCGGCTCCTCCCCTCTGGTCTTCCGCAGTTGTACCAGCTCCTCCCCTTCAGTCTTGCACAGGTGTACCAGCTCCTCCCCTTCAGTCTTGCGCAGTTGTACCGGCTCCTCCCCTTCAGTCTTGCACAGTTGTACCGACTCCTCCCCTTCAATCTGGCACAGGTGTACCAGCTCCTCCCCTTCAGTCTTGCACAGGTGTACCAGCTCCTCCCCTTCAGTCTTGCACAGGTGTACCGGCTCCTCCCCTTCAGTCTTGCACAGTTGTACCGGCTCCCGGCTCCTCCCCTTCAGTCTTGCACAGGTGTACCGGCTCCTCCCCTTCAGTCTTGAACAGGTGTACCAGCTCCTCCCCTTCAGTCTTCCACAGTTGTACCGCCTCCTCCACTTCAGTCTTGCACAGGTGTACCGGCTCCTCCCCTTCAGTCTTGCACAGGTGTACCAACACCTCACCTTCAGTCTTGCACAGGTGTACCGGCTCCTCCCCTTCAGTCTTGCACAGGTGTACCGGCTCCTTCCCTTCAGTCTTGTACAGGTGTACTGGCTCCTCCCCTCCAGTCTTGCACAGTTGTACTGCCTCCTCCCCTTCAGTCTTGCTTAGGTGTACCGGCTCCTCCCCTCTGGTCTTCCGCAGTTGTACCAGCTCCTCCCCTTCAGTCTTGCACAGGTGTACCAGCTCCTCCCCTTCAGTCTTGCACAGGTGTACCGGCTCCTCCCCTCCAGTCTTACACAGGTGTACCGGCTCCTCCCCTTCAGTCTTGCACAGGTGTACCGGCTCCTCCCCTTCAGTCTTGCACAGGTGTACTGGCTCCTCCCCTTCAGTCTTGCACAGGTGTACTGGCTCCTCCTCTCCAGTCTTGCACATTTTTTCCGGCTCCTACCCTTCAGTCTTGTGCAGTTGTACCGGCTCCTCCCCTCCAGTCTTACACAGGTGTACTGGCTCCTCCCCTTCAGTCTTGCACAGATGTACCGGCTCCTCCCCTTCAGTCTTGCACAGGTGTACCGGCTCCTCCCCTTCAGTCTTGCACAGGTGTACCGGCTCCTCCCCTTCAGTCTTGCACAGGTGTACCGGTTCCTCTCCTGGACTGAAATTACTTACTCTGATTTCACTGCACACTGTGAGCTAATCATGTGCATTAGAAGCTGCAGCAAGTCAGAAAGAGCTCCGCCTCATTTCCTGGCTGTAAGTCATCGATCATCATCTAGCTTTGTGTTCCCCATCCTGGCTGCCCCGGCCCACCCACTTTCAATTATGGAAGCTTGTATGTGGGCGTTACCTCGGGTGGTCTGTATACAAATGTTGCCTTCCTGGGAACACTAATTCCTCCAAACTGACATCCACCTATGGAGACATTTTGATATTTACATAACCCCTCCCACTGCTTGCATCAGCACTGAGTGCTCTTGAGAGGAGTACTGACGCAGTGTGCTGTGATGTTTTCAGGAATGGGCACCCTACTAGCCCCTTTCACCAGCCATGATCTTCCTGCATTGCATATAGAAGTGCAGAGACCCAGTGATGACATCACTGTACTAAAATAAGGTGATTTACCTGAAAAAAATTTTTAGTTTAATGTTATTTTGCATGTTAAGGGGGCCAAATTGTGCGCCCCCCAAGATATATGAGCATTATGTGTCAGTGACAATCCTCTCCCCCCAAAAAATTGAGCACTAATCTGCATTCTGACCCCCTAAGCATAAATTCCTTCTCCTGTCCATACAAATCCACCCCCCTTGCTGAAATCCCCACTCCTCTCTTTTCCCATATGCCTCCAGCACAAATCCACAAAATTCCCCGCCAAGCACAAATCCCCCCCCCCACTCTAACCCCCCCCCAGCACAAATCCCCTCCCCCAATCCTCCATCCTAGCACTAATCCCCCCCAAAAATGTTCTTTCCTAGCACAATTAAGCCCCAATCATCCCTATTTGCACAAATCCCCCCCCCCCAAAAAAAAAGAAAATATTTCTTCCTTAGCACAAATCCCCATATTACTTTTATAGACAGCCCCCCCCCCCCATCACCCCTCCTAGTACAAATAATCTTCCATCATCCACCCAAATCACCACTCCTAGCACATATCCCCAAATTTCCCCTGCTAGGGAAATTACCCCATGCTGCCCCCCAAATTCCCCTTCTCAATGAAAATCCCCTGCCCCCCAATCTCCTTGTGATACCCCCCCCACCTCACAATTTCCTTTCCTAGTAAAATTGCCCCCAATCCTCCCTAGTAGCACCCCCCACAGAAAAAAACATTCCCTCCCAACACAAATCCCCTCCCCCCTCTACCATCCCTCCTCCCCTCTACCATTTTACATTTTCTAGCACAAACCCTTCAAATCCCACCTCCCAATAAAAATCCCCCCAAATCACCACTCCCAGCACATTTCCCCAAATTTCCCCTCTTAGAACAATTACCTCCTACTGCCCCACAAATTCCCCTTCTCAATGAAAATCCCCTGCCCCGCAATCTCCTTGTGATACCCCCCTCCCACCTCAGATGATGCCCAGGGAAGCCGCCCCTCCTGCCCCACCTTGTCCTGGCCCTGAGTGCAGGCAAAAATTCCCAATTTAAGCACAAATCCCCCTCCCACTCTAACCCCCCCCCTCACAGCACAAATCCCCTCCCTCTATCCCCCATCCTAGCACAAATCACCCCCAAAAATGTTCCTTCCTAGCGCAATTAACCCCCAATCATCCCTAATAGCACAAATTCCCCCCTCCCCCCAGAAAAAAAGATAATATTTCTTCTCTTAGCACAAATC
Organism: Staurois parvus; assembly: GCF_062004578.1. NCBI lineage: Eukaryota > Metazoa > Chordata > Amphibia > Anura > Ranidae > Staurois > Staurois parvus. Next base: position 1,813,348 of record NW_028317975.1, read on the forward strand.
CCCTTATTACTTTTATAGACAGCCCCCCCCCCCTCCAAATCACCCCTCCTAGTACAAATAACCTTCACTCATCCTCCCAAACCACCACTCCTAGCACACCTCCCCAAATGTCCCCTCCTCGAACAATTACCTCCTGATGCCCCCCAAATTCCCCTTCTCAATGAATATCCCCTGCCCCCCAATCTCCTTGTGATACCCCCCTCCCTCCTCAGATGATACCACAGTGCCCAGGGCAGCTGCCCCTCCTGCCGCACCTTGTCCTGGCCCTGAGTGTAGGCATAAATTCCCAATTTAAGCACAAATCCCCCTCCCACTCTAAACCCCCCCTCCTCGCAGCACAAATCCCCTCCCTCAATCCCCCATCCTAGCACAAATCACCCCCAAAAATGTTCCTTCCTAGCGCAATTAACCCCCAATCATCCCTATTAGCACAACCCCCCCCAAAAAAAGAAAATATTTCTTCTCTTAGCACAGATCACCTTATTACTTTTATAGACAGCCCCCCCCCCTCCAAATCACCCCTCCTAGTACAAATAAACTTCATTCATCCTCCCAAATCACCACTCCTAGCACATCTCCCCAAATGTCCCCTCCTCGAACAATTACCTCTTGCTGCCCCCCAAATTCCCCTTCTCAATGAAAATCCCGTCCCCCAATCTCCTTGTGATACCCCCCCCCCACCTCACATGATACCACAGTGCCCAGGGCAGCCGCCCCTCCTGCCCCACCCCTTGTCCCGGCCCTGAGTGTAGGCAAAAATTCCCAATCTAAGCACAAATCCCCTCCCTCAATCCCCCATCCTAGCACAAATCCCCCCAAAAAATGTCCTTCCTAGCGCAATTAACCCCCACTCGTCCCTATTAGCACAACCCCTCCCCCCCAAAGAAAGAAAATATTTCTTCTCTTAGCACAAATCCTGTTATTACTTTTATAGACACCCCCCCCCTCCAAATCACCCCTTCTAGTACAAATAACCTTCACTCATCCTCCCAAATCACCACTCCAGGGCACTGCCCGAGGGCCCGGGGTCAGTAGGGGCCCCATGAGATGCCCCTGGTACCTTTTTCATAGTTTTTTTTTTGAGTTTGGGCAAGGGCACAGGGGCCCCATGATCCCCTATTGCCCGGGGGCCCCATGAGTTGTCAGTCCGCTCCTGGTGTTAGGTATTCACAGAGACAGTGCTCCTAGCACACCTCCCCAAATTTCCCCTCCTAGAACAATTACCTCCTGCTGTCCCCCAAATTCCCCTTCTCAATTAAAATCCCATCCCCCAATCTCCTTGTGATACCCCCTCCCCGCCTCACATGATACCACAGTGCCCAGGGCAGCTGCCCCTCCTGCCCCACCCGGCCCTGAGTGTAGGCAAAATTTTACTGGAATGTCCCTCTTGCTGGGAATTCTTCCACATTTATTTATTTCAGGTACTTATATTGCGCCATCAATTTACATATATATTGTACATTCACATCAGTCCCTAACCCTCAAGGGGCGTACAATCTAAGGTCTCTAACCCTCAAGGGGCGTACAATCTAAGGTCCCTAACCCTCAAGGGGTGTACAATCTAAGGTCCCTAACCCTCAAGGGGCGTACAATCTAAGGTCCCTAACCCTCAAGGGGCGTACAATCTAAGGTCCCTAACCCTCAAGGGGTGTACAATCTAAGGTCCCTAACCCTCAAGGGGTGTACAATCTAAGGTCCCTAACCCTCAAGGGTGTACAATCTAAGGTCCCTAACCCTCAAGGGGCGTACAATCTAAGGTCTCTAACCCTCAAGGGGCGTACAATCTAAGGTCCCTAACCCTCAAGGGGCGTACAATCTAAGGTCCCTAACCCTCAAGGGGTGTACAATCTAAGGTCCCTAACCCTCAAGGGGTGTACAATCTAAGGTCCCTAACCCTCAAGGGGTGTACAATCTAAGGTCCCTAACCCTCAAGGGTGTACAATCTAAGGTCCCTAACCCTCAAGGGGCGTACAATCTAAGGTCCCTAACCCTCAAGGGGTGTACAATCTAAGGTCCCTAACCCTCAAGGGGCGTACAATCTAAGGTCCCTAACCCTCAAGGGGTGTACAATCTAAGGTCCCTAACCCTCAAGGGGTGTACAATCTAAGGTCCCTAACCCTCAAGGGGTGTACAATCTAAGGTCCCTAACTCACATTCATACATACACATACTAGGGACAATCTAGACAGGAACCAATTCACCTACTAGCATGTCTGTGGAGTGTGGGAGGAAACCGGAGTACCTGGAGGAAACCCACACAGGCACAGGGAGAACATGCAAACTCCAGGCAGGTGGTGCAGTGGTTGGGAGTTGAACCAATGACCCCAGTACAGCCAGGTGGAAGTGCTAACCATTTAGCCACTGTGCTGCCCATACCACATTGATTTCTTCAGTCCATATACAATATGAAGTCGATTTTTTTCTCATCACCTCCTTCTAGTATAATGTAGCAAACAGCGAATAACTCGATAATGAAATATGAATTAATTGTGCCGCGTTGCGTTGAATTCAGGGGTGTAAATCAATGGCGCCCATCAATATTTATAACTGATTAATACCGTATGGCTCAGGTGTGCCGGAGAGATAGAAAACAGATGCGTTATTGTACGCCGCTATAAATGTAGATCTGACGGGGGGGGGGGGACTTTTATTATGGAGCGAGGGCCTGTGGCGTCTGCGTTTATGCGATTATATGAACTATATCCACCCTCCTGCTCCACACAAAGCCTTCAAAACCTGGAAGAGAAGAAGAAATGTCATTAAGCCCGGGTTCACACTTCTTCGCACTGCAACCGCACTGCATTCCTGCGCAAATCACATGTGAATTCTGTGCCGTGCGATCGGAGCCGTGCCTTTTGTATGGCTCAATCGCCCCTCATCTCCACCAAAAAAGGCGCAGGACCCTTTTTTTGGTCTGCACTAGAATCGGATCGCAGGGCCATTTTTGCTGTGCCACTATCCCCAGTGCATGTGTACAGGCCTGATCTTCTTTAGGTGGGCAGTCGGGGGGCGGGAATACCGGTGGCCATAATTCTGGTGGGCGCAAAGTATTTTTTATCATCAGTAATTCTGCTGATAATCTCTCTTCTCATTCGGATCTATTTTTTTTTTTTTAGTGCAGAAGATGAATTATTATATATATTTCCAATATTCTTGGCTGCTTGCTACATTGACCTTGCTATACTTAGCTGCTCAGCTTAAAAAAAGTTTGTCATTTATAAAGCTAAATAGCAGGTAGGAGGTGTGGCAATTTAATTGCCGGAATGCCTGTGGTGTAGCACTATGTAAGCCCTATCAACTGTTGGTGTAGGATTATGACTTTTTTTTTTTTAAACCACTTCCAGTCAGGACACTTTCACCCCCTTCCAGCCCGGACACTTTCACCCCCTTCCAGCCCGGACACTTTCACCCCCTTCCAGACCGGACACTTTCACCCCCTTCCAGCCCGGACACTTTCACCCCCTTCCAGACCGGACACTTTCACCCCCTTCCAGTCAGGACACTTTCACCCCCTTCCAGACCGGACACTTTCACCCCCTTCCAGCCCGGACACTTTCACCCCCTTCCAGTCCGGACACTTTCACCCCCTTCCAGCCCGGACACTTTTACCCCCTTCCAGTCCGGACACTTTCACCCCCTTCCAGTCCGGACACTTTCACCCCCTTCCAGTCCGGACACTTTCACCCCCTTCCAGACCGGACACTTTCACCCCCTTCCAGTCCGGACACTTTCACCCCCTTCCAGCCCGGACACTTTCACCCCCTTCCAGCCCGGACACTTTTACCCCCTTCCAGCCCGGACACTTTCACCCCCTTCCAGTCCGGACACTTTCACCCCCTTCCAGCCCGGACACTTTCACCCCCTTCAAGTCCGGACACTTTCACCCCCTTCCAGTCCGGACACTTTCACCCCCTTCAAGTCCGGACACTTTTACCCCCTTCCTAACCAGGGCAATTTTCAGCTTTCAGCGCTATCACACTTTGAATAACAATTGCGCAGTCATGCAACACTGTACCCATATGAATTTTTTACCATTTTTTGAGACAGATAAAGCTTTATTTTGGTGGTAATTATTCACCGCTGAGATTTTTATTTTTTTTGCTATGTAAATGAAAAAGTCCAAAAATTTTGAAAAATTTTTTAAAGAGTCACCTATGGGGATTTTAACCACTTCCTGTATGGACACTTTCACCCCCTTCCTGTCCATGGCAATTTTCAGCTTTCAGCGCTATCACACTTTGAATGACAATTGCGCAGTCATGCAACACTGTACCCATATGAATTTTTTACCATTTTTTTGAGACAGATAAAGCTTTATTTTGGTGGTAATTATTCACCGCTGGGATTTTTATTTTTTTTTTTGCTATGTAAATGAAAAAGTTCAAAAATTTTGAAAAAAAGTGTTTTTTAATAATATTTTGCAAATAAATAATATTTCATCATAAAACTTGGCCAAAATTTATTTCGTTATCTTTTTAGTAAAAAAAAAATCCAAATTAGTTTATAACCAAAAATTATAATTTTTAAACATTTTTTTTACATTTTTATTTCATTTTTTTATATTATTATTTTTTATTTTATTTTTTTTACATACTGTCACCCTAGCAGTACTGTGTCACCATGGTGACACTGTACTACTTGTAGGGGGTGATCAAGATTTTTTATTTACACTGATTGCTTTTACACCCATACAGGATGTAAAAGCAATCATTTCTCTTTCTCTCTGCATTCCTGCACTCATTGCGAAGTACTGAGTGAGCTGTGATTGGTCACAGCTTGTCACATTGTACAAGGCTGTTGTGAATAGCCCTGTACCATGTGATCTCTGTGATCTTTCACAGATTTCACACGTAGTAAGCAATGATGTCCGAAGTGACATCTTGCTTACTACTTTGCATGTGATCATTGATTGGCCAATCAGTTGATCACGTGATCGGGATCTCGTACAGAGGTCCCGTCTGACGATCGGTGTTTTACTGTGTCTGGAGGACACAGCGGGCACCAGTTCGCGGTGCTGCGCGCTCCCAGGGAGGCGCACAAGCAGGGTGCGGGGAGGCCGTTTATAAATGGCCACCCGACCCTGCACTGCCACCGTCCGGCCGCTTATATGCAACAGCCAGACGGGAGGTGGTTAATGGTTGAACTGGATGGACTTTCGTCTTTTTTTCAACCAGACTAACTATATAACTATGTAACTATGTAACGATGTAACTATGTAACGATGTAACTATATAACTATGTAACTAGGTAACTATGTAACTATGTAACTAGGTAACTATGTAACTATATAACTATGTAACTATATAACTATGTAACTAGGTAACTATGTAACTATGTAACTATGTAACTAGGTAACTATATAACTAGGTAACTATATAACTAGGCAACTATATAACTAGGTAACTATATAACTAGGTAACTAGGTAACTATGTAACGATGTAACGATGTAACTATATAACTATGTAACTATGTAACTAGGTAACTATATAACTATGTAACTATATAACTATGTAACTATGTAAATATGTAACTATATAACTATGTAACTATATAACTAGGTAACTATGTAACTATATAACTAGGTAACTATGTAACTATATAACTATGTAACTATGTAACTATATAACTAGGTAACTATATAACTATATAACTATATAACTATGTAACTATGTAACTAGGTAACTATATAACTAGGTAACTATGTAACTATGTAACTAGGTAACTATATAACTATGTAACTATATAACTAGGTAACTATATAACTATGTAACTATATAACTATGTAACTATATAACTATGTAACTATGTAAATATGTAACTATATAACTATGTAACTATATAACTAGGTAACTATGTAACTATGTAACTAGGTAACTATGTAACTATATAACTATGTAACTATGTAACTATATAACTAGGTAACTATATAACTATATAACTATATAACTATGTAACTATGTAACTAGGTAACTATATAACTAGGTAACTATGTAACTATGTAACTAGGTAACTATATAACTATGTAACTATGTAACTAGGTAACTATATAACTATGTAACTATATAACTAGGTAACTATATAACTAGGTAACTATATAACTAGGTAACTATATAACTATGTAACTATGTAACTATGTAACTATGTATCTTAGCACCCTGCGACATTTGGCTTTTTCCAAAATTTAAAAATGCCTTAAAAGGACCCAGATTTGATGACATTCGGGACATCCAGAGCGTCGCGACAAAGATACTGCGCAGCATTCTGGAAAACAGATTCCAGGAACGTTTCCGGCGGTGGCACAGTCAGCTAGAAAAGTGCGTCGCTTCACAAGGGGACTGCTTTGAAGGTGACAACAGCCGCTAGGGTATAGAGAGCAAGCATTTTTTCTTTTCATTCCGTTCAGGGAATTCAATTTCTACACCTTGTATACTGTATGTTAATGAGTTAGAGCAGTAACTCCTCCCCTTACCTCCTCTATGCCTGATTTCATTGGACAGCATTTGAACTTTCAATCAGAGAGAGACAGCCTGAAAGTAAACTGTAAATATAACTATAACGTTTTGTGTTTTCAATCCTAGAGGCTCAGCATCACAATGCTGTCTAGAAGTGTCCTGGACTGACCTACATCAACGCATTTTGAAGTTTGCATTACTCCTCCCAAGAGCTAGCCCGCTGCTTGCACCAGGGATGAGATCTCCTGACAGCTAGTGGGAGGGGCCTGCAGATCGCTGTATGTAGCTTTTTGAAAACATCACAGCACCCTGCCAACCCCTCCCACCAGCCATGGTCTGCCTGCATTGCTTAGAGAAGCATAAAGACCCAGTGATGAAATCACTGGGGTCCAAAACAGGGGTGGACTGACCATTTGGAAACTCGTGCACTGCCCGAGGGCACGGAGTCAGTAGGGGGCCCCATGAGATGCCCCTGGTACCTTTTTCATAGGCTTTTTTGATTTTGGGCAAGAACACAGGGGCCCCATGATCCCCTATTGCCCGGGGGGCCCATGAGTTGTCAGTCCGCCCCTGGTCCAAAGTAAGGTATGTAATGAAAATGGGAAGGTTTTATTTAGGGGCGGAAGGTCCAAAGGAGCAGCCTAAAGTCCCAAGCAGCTTCAGATAAAGTGACATTTGCTGTGAGAAGGGGAACCTTACAAAACCCGTCCCTGTGGTGTGTAGTGTCATTGCAAAACAAACAATCAGTCCCTTCTGTCCTTTCCTCTTGTTAGCATCACAGCAGTCCTTGTATGGGAACACGAGACAGACAACACGCACGTTCCTCGCCGCCGTAAATCCTCCTAGTCAGCAGGCGGGTGCGTATTACACATCTCAGCGGGACACCAAATCCACCAATCATTCTGTATCAGAAGGTCAAATGTAGCTTACCAAGCAAGGGAAGATAAAACGTGATTTTACATGGAAAGGAGATGGATTTTCTGATTGGCTGGAATATCTGTTGTCCAACTTTAAGCCCAACTCCGGGCTTCCTCTACCGCCTAGTCAGTTGCCCCTCCCACCAGGAGCCTTCCCTCCAAGTATGTTTTTTTTTTTTCATACTGTAATATGGGAACTCTGGATCACCAGCCAGCCAATTGTAAAAGACTTTATTGTGTCCCTTCCGAAAACACATGCAGCATTGCTCCAGGCACCAGCCCCAACTCATCATACTGCAAATCCCCTCCCCCACCTTCCTTCACTAGCAAGTACCGGCATCCAGTAATAACTCGTCTCGGCTCCCTGTGAAATATCTGATGTTGAATATAGAATGCTGCAAACCGAAGGGAGCCCAATCTAAGACTAAAGGAGCGGGTTCAGCCTGTGTCTAATCATAGGACACTACAATTTAGTCGTGTGCAGGGGCGGACTGACAACTCATGGGGCCCCCGGGCAATAGGGGATCATGGGGCCCCTGTGTCCTTGCCCAAACTCAAAAAAGCCTATGAAAAAGGTACCAGGGGCATCTCATGGGGCCCCCTACTGACCCCGGGCGCTCGGGCAGTGCCTGAGTTTCCAAGTGGTCAGTCCGCCCCTGACTGCATTTTTATGGTCTGGAGCTTTTGTTTCAGACTCATTCATCCTTTGTAACCAAGTAAAGAATCTCATTCAGTGGTCTCTTCCAAAGTACCATTGTTAGTATCCATTTGATGGAAGCATTTTGCATTCGAATAGAACTTGAGCTGCATCCTAATATGACCGGAGTGGGAAAGTTGCTGCAATCATTAAGTGCATCCTCTCTCATTTTGACCGCATTGCACCCAAATCTTTCCATCCATTCCGAGCCTCCAGGACAGCGCGTCTCTCGAGAGCCGTATGAGAAAAGCCCCTCCGGGCTACGTGGGATCATGGGGCCCCTGTGTCCTTGCCCAAACTCAAAAAAGCCTATGAAAAAGGTACCAGGGGCATCTCATGGGGCCCCCTACTGACCCCGGGCCCTCGGGCAGTGCCCGAGTTTCCAAATGGTCAGTCCTCCCCTGGCCCTGTGGGAGGGTGAAACGCGTTATGGGGCATAGCCTGGGAAGAGGTGGGCTGAAGCCGCTCCTTTCCTCTTAGATTGGCCTGTCTTTGGTGTGTGGTATCCTGTCTTTGACATTGGTCTTCATTGTATACTGAAACAACAATCAAACAAAAGTAGCTTCTTTCAGCAAAACAAAGAAAAAGAGTCTATAATTCTGCTATGAAGAGAAGAAATGTTGGCTTACCACCAGTACACCAATCCCACTCCAGGATTTAGGGTTCCCATCTGCCTTGGGACGCCACAAAGGCCACAAGGGTTCAGCAAACAGCATCTCAGTTGCCAGACAGTTCAGATTTGTTCATAGGTGTGATCCTGCTCTCTAGCTCCCTTGTCTTCTCCTCCCATGCTCATCTCCAGGACTTCTCCAGAGCTTCCCCCATCCTCTGGAACGCTCTACCCCAATTTTTCAGACTATCGCCTACTCTACTCACTTTTAGGCGATCTCTGAAAACCTATCTCTTCAGGGAAGCCTATCCTGCCCTCAGCTAATAATGGAATCTTCTATTCCTCCTACCAGTCCATCCCCCACAGTTACTACCTTTTGTACCACTAGCCCTTCCCTCTTAGATTGTAAGCTCCCAGGATCAGGCCCTCCTATCCCTCTTGTATTGAACTGTATTGTTGCTGTACTGTCTCCCGTTATATTGTAAAGCGCTGAGCAAACTGTTGGCGCCATAAATCCTGTATAATAATAATAACGACTCCAGCAGTGCTAGGATAAGGTCATCTAGAGCCCAAGGCAAACATGCCAAATTGTTCCCCTCCCCCGCCACTAATATGTATGAGCATTATGTGTCAGAAAAAAAATCTCCTCCCCCCCAAAAAAAAAGAGATTGAGCACTAATCTGCATGCTTACCCGGAGCATAAATCTCCCCTCCTCCCAGTATAAATCCCCCCCTGCTGAAATCCACCCTCCCTGTACAAATCTTTGCCCCCACCCATCCCCCAGCTCAAATCTTCTGTCTCCCTTTTGCCTCCACTTCAAATCCCCCCCCCCTAAAAAAATGTACCACTCCTAGCACAAATCATCTGCTCCTCAAATTTCCCCTTCAAGCACAAATACTCTCCTCCCCATTTCAAATCCGCCCCTACCATGACAAATTCCCCTCCCCCAATCCCCCTTCCTAGCACAAATCCCCCCCCCAAAAAAAAATCATTCCTCTCCTAGCAAAATACCCTCCAATCCCCCCCCCAGAAAAAGACATTTCCTCCTAACACAAATCGCCTCCCCCCTCTATCATATTACCTTTTCTAGCACAAACCCTTCAAATCCCACCTCCCAATAAAAGACCCTCATATCACCACTCCTAGCACATCTCCCCAAATTTCCCCTCCTAGAACAAATATTGCCAACTGCTGCCCTCCAAATTCCCAATCCCAACACAAATCCCCTCCCCCCAATCTCCTTGTGGTGCCCCCACACATACCTCACATGAGCACACAGTAGCCAGGGCAGCCATCCCTCCTGCCCACCCCTTGTCCCAACCCTGAACTCCAAACACCTTCTGGCTGTTTCTTGGTCTTTTTTGGGACCAAAGTCCCTGTAGTCAGGGTTGGAGGCTCTTTCCCACCCAAAGTCTCTCTGAACCTTTGAATTCCAGATCCCAAATGAGAACTTGCCAATTATTCAGGTGGACTGTCCCAGAATCCCTCACTCTGCATGGGTGAAAATCCCTGAGTACTAAAAATGTCTCTTAAACTCTCCCTTGAGGGAACCACAACCCAAATAATGGAGACATACATCTCACATCCAGGGCCCATCCCTGACATCCTGTACAATACTTACATTTTCCAGATACCTTCAGGCCAGTTACATAACATCCCTCTCGGATCTTCTCTGGTGGTGGGTAGTATTCAATAATGATGATCTTCTTTGGTCTGTATCCAGAAAAGTAGCTGTCTGTGCTAGTCCTATCTGTTGCATCACGGGTATTCCCTGCCATGTTACATGACATCCCTCTCTGATCTTCTCTGGTGGTGGGTAGTCTTCAATAGTGATGATCTTCTTTGGTCTGTACCCAGAAACGTAGCTGTCTGTACTAGTCCTATCTGTTACATCACGGGTGTTCTCCGCCCTGTTACATGACATCCCTCTCTGATCTTCTCTGGTGGTGGGTAATCTTTAATAATGATGATCTTCTTTGGTCTGTACCCAGAAAAGTAGCTGCCTGAGCTAGTCCTATCTGTATTATCAGGGGCGTTCCTTGCCCTGTTACATGACATCCCTCTCTGATCTTCTCTGGTGGTGGGTAATCTTCAATAATGATGATCTTCTTTGGTCTGTATCTCTTGGATCTTCTCTGGTGGTTGGTGGTTCTCAGTAATGAAGAGCTTTGTTGGTCTGTACCCAAAAGTAGCTGCCTGTGCTGAACCAATCTGTTGCATCAGGGGCATTCCCTGCCCAGCAGCTGCATGTTCACCATGGGGTGGGGTGGGGATGCTCATGACATCATTGACCTAACATGGACACATATTTTTCTGTTTTTCAGGATGAATGACACGGGATTCCTAACCTTTAAAGAACACCTGCCAGTCTCTCAGATTGTGATCACCGACACCAACAGGTCAGGTTCAGAGGTGGCATGGAAAATCGGTCCTTTGCGGTGTTATGGAGACAGTGAGTAGATCCATGTTTTCAGTCTACTTTTTTGCCAGAATTCCGTAGTTTGAGACTTAGAGATCTGATGAATGGAATTGATGATAAATCCACCATGGACCAGAATGTTTGTATAAAAACTAACATTTAAGACATTTTGCAGCCCCTACTATGTTGAGCGCCACTCTGAACATCAATCTTCCTCCCCGATCTGGAAATTGACAGGTGTCGGAGATAAGAGCCCATCCTCACTCTATTGCACTGAAAAATCCATGTACAAACATCCACACGCTGATTGTGTCACACTTGCAAAAGACTTTATTCCAGGTCTGTTACCTGTTCCTTGACCCCTCCAACCCCACGTCCCTTGCCACTCCCACTGATGCATTTCTCCCTGATTAGGCTTAGACAGATTTGTACAACATCTATTAGTCTTGGTTTACCCTGACCAGGCTTAGTCAGAGAGATTTCTATATCACCCATCAGAGGCTTAGAGGGTTTGTTCACCTTTAATATTCAACAATAGTTGCCTCGCTATGTACACCACTGTCAAGGTCCTACCTTTTCCCAGAGGTTATGCTGCTCCATGTGCTGGCATCCATCTTGGGTTTCTGCAAAGCATGGTGGGAGTCTTTTATGCCTTCAGGCCTCTGCATTCCATCTCCCAGAGGGGTGTGGTTGATCACATATAAGCCTGTTGTCCGCACGTGCTCTTTGCATTCGTGTCTTGTGTGTTGGTGTTGCAACAGCTATGTTTATACTCTCGTGACTCTCCTGGAATCTGACTCGGCTTTTGACTAGACCATTCTCTGCATTTTCCTTTGATCTGACCTCCCGTTGCTGAACCCAGCCCGTGGCCTGTTATTCTTGTCTACTGTTCTGTACCGTTTGTCCCGTTGTTGTCGACTCGGCCTGCCCGACTACGCTATTGTCTGATCTGGTTCCTACCAGCTACACGCCATTGGCGGTGGCCATTACCGCAGCTGGGGTGTCTCGGGGGCCGCGACCTGATTCCTGGCTGCGTCAAGTCCATCCCCAACATCAGGGGCCCTGGTGAAGGGCAGCCTGGGACTTAGACTCCGCGCCCTGAGGGACTCCGGTCTGTGGGTGGTGGTTGTCGTCAGTCAGTGCGTGACCCTGGCACTAGGCCTGCCTGTCCGTTCCACAGCTCCTGCCCTGACAACCACAGGGGCAAATACATGATAAACTGTATGAGAGTCCGTGTCCCTACGTACCTAGAAGCCCACTAAAGTAAAATATAACCTTTATTTAGGAATTTAGTCACATTCGTTGTTCAAAACTGTCCGTATTAGGTACCCATAGGGCAAGAGGAGCACCTATTACATCACATGTGATCCCTATTTTCATAAATTATAGTATAATTGCTTTAAATCAATACACCTATCTGATAGCAAAGAAGAAATGTATAATTACTGTATTATATTGGTCATCTTCAGGGCTGCTGTTAGAAACCATGGGGACCCATACAGCCAACCTGACAGGACCCCCTGGGTCCTGTCAGGTTGGCTGTATGGGACCCCATGGTTTCTAGAACATATTTAGGATATTGAGAACTTGGGCTGTGCCAAGTTTCAAGTCAATTGATTGAGAATGTTTTAATCTGTCCCTCAAATACTACAAACACTATGCCTCAGTTACGAATGAACACAGCAAGTGTGTACTATTCCTCATCCCCTGGGGTATCACTGGGCCTGCTCTTCATGTCTCCACAACCCCCCGGGATAGATGCTTCATTTGTGGGTTCCATCTGACATTAGAAACATTAGCTTTTTTGAATCTCTGGCTACCATGATTAGTTTCACATTGTCAGCAACATCAAACTCCTGATGAAGAGATCCATGTTTCACGAAACGCGTTGAGATTAATGATGTTTTCCATCTCATTCTGTTGAGTGGCACATCGACTATTAGATATCTGTATGAAGGAACTTTACGACCATGTACTGAAATGTGAAAATTGTACGAAAAAAAACCCTTTTTCTGGTTTTCTGGTGCATTTATCTGTGTTTACCTTCTTTTGATCCTCATATGTTTTCAATAAAGTTGCTGACTTTCATATTTTATATTTATGTTTGCATGACCTCCAAGAAAGTCCCATGGGCAATCTGTTTTTGGCTTCTCAGGGAGGTGGAGATTCATCATGAGGGGTCTACTGGCATTAGAAGATGTAGATCTTCTTGGTAGATTATCACATTGTCTTCTGAGAAGAAGAGGGACAGTTTGGGACTGTGAAGTGTGGCTGAGTAGATGATTGCCAGCAATAGCTTTTCACATTAGTAGATATGTGGGCATCAAAGCTCTTCCAATGTGTGAACTTTAGAACAAGTATAAGCAAGGCTTTTGGGCTTCTCACATTTGGCGTGGAGCTCCTTTTTTTCCAATCACTTACATCCCCATTGAAACATCTTTGGAATGTTTTTCATGCGTTTGAGCAGAATCACCATACTCTACAGCAGTGGTCTCCAAACTGTGGCCGGGGGGGGGGCTGGATGCGGCCTTTTGCTTGCTTTTATCCGTCCCTTGGGGCATAATTCCCCCCACTGTCAGCAACAGTTGGGCATAGTTCCTGTCACTGACACTGACAATGGGGAACTATTCCTCCCACTGACACCAACGATGGGTCACTATTACTCCCCTTAATCCCAATCATGGAACATTATTTAGTCCCTCTGGCGCCATTACCAGGGGCGGACTGACCATTGGGAAACTCTGGCACTGTCTGAGGGCCCGGGGTCAGTAGAGGGCCCCATGAGATGCCCCTGGTACCTTTTTCATAGGCTTTTTTGAGTTTGGGCAAGGATACAGGGGCCCCATGATCCCCTATTGCCCGGGGGCCCCATGAGTTGTCAGTCCGCCCCTAGCCATTACATTTTCTGCTCTCATTGGCCATAGTCTGGCTCCCCTAAAGTTTGAAGGATGGTAAACTGGCCCTTTGTTTAGAAAGTTTGGAACCCCAGTTCTACAGCATACGTTTGCCAAGCATGAGCTCATCTACCTCCGACACCTCTACTCTACACTGCCCTAGAAACTATAAAGGATAGGGATCCACATTTACAGATTTCAATGGTTACATGCGTCTTCCAGACTGGTGGGTTAATAAGTTGAAAAGCAAGGATGTTACATATAGGGCTTTTTTTCAGTGGGAACGCAGGGGAACTTAGTTCTGGTTGGCTGCTGAGAGATCTATTGTTGCTGGAGGGATACTTCATTGCATGGGGATCTAGTGTTGCTGGGTGTATCTATTGTTTCTAGAGGGGTACTTTGTTGCTGGGGGTCTGGAGTTGCTGAGTGGATCTATTGTTTCTAGAGGGGTACCGTGTTGCTTTAGTCTAGTGTTGCTGGCTGCTGGGAGATCTATTGTTGCTGTGGTGGATCTATTGTTACTGAATGGAGTACTTTGTTGCAGGGGGGGGGGGTGTGTTAAATGTTGCTGGGGTGTCTGTTGTTTCTGGGGAATACTTTGTTGTGGGGGGGCCTAGTGTTGATGGCTGCAGGGAGATCTATTGTTGCTAGATGGGTACTTTGTTGCAGGGGGTCTAGTGTTGCTGGGGGAATTCATTGTTTCTGTGGGTACTTTGTTGAATGGTGTCTGGTGTTGCTGGCTGCTGGGAGCTCTCTTGTTACTGGAGGGATATTATATTGCGGAGAAGAGGTGTCTAGTGTTGCTGAGGGATATATTGTTTATGGGAGTACCTTGTTGCAGGGGTCTAGTGTTGCTGGGGGAATCCATTGTTTCTGTGGGTACTTTGTTGAAAGGGGTCTATTGTTGCTGGCTGCTGGGAGCTCTATTGTTACTGGATGGGTTCTTTGTTGCAGGGAGGAGGTGTCTAGTGTTGCTGGGGGATATATTGTTTATGGGAGTACTTTGTTGAGGGGGTCTAGTTTTGCTGACTGCTGGGAGATCTATTGTTGCTGGATGGGGTACTTTGCTGCCAGATGTCTAGTGTTGCTAGGGGATCTATTGTTTCTGGGGGGTACTTTATTGCATGGAGTCCAGTGTTGATGGGCGTTGGGAGATCCATTGTTGCTGGAGAGGTACTTTGTTGCATGGAGTCTAGTGTTGCCGACTTCTGGGGAATCTATTGTTGCTGGGGGATCTATTGTTTCTGAGTGTGTGGTGGGAAAATCTATTGCTCCTGGGTGGGGGAGGATTCTGTTGCTGCTGGCTGAAGGGGCAATATATTTTCCCCACACACACACAGGAACAATAGATCCCCGACTTTTCTTTTCTTCTTTTCTTGTTATCAATAACAAAATTCCCTTCAAGTTACTTAGCACCAAGGGCGGACTGACCATTTGGAAACTCGGGCACTGCCCGAGGGCCCGGGGTCAGTAGGGGGCCCCATGAGATGCCCCTGGTACCTTTTTCATAGGCTTTTTTGAGTTTGGGCAAGGACACAGGGGCCCCATGATCTCCTATTGCCCAGGGGCCCCATGAGTTGTCAGTCCGCCCCTGCTTAGCATCACAAAATGATACTTAGTTCTGTCTTCTCTAAATGGGATGGTACTAGGTGGTGGGTAGGGGGTGGAACCAAGGGACGATTCTCAGAAGTGGGTAGGGGGTGGAGACAAGGGGTGACTAAAAGGGGAGGGGGGAGTACCGGCACCTGAGAAAACAAACACTGTACAGCACAGTGATGATGTCACTGCAACTTTTGCAAGGTAAGATCTGGATTTGCCAGGGCTTTTGCTGAACATAAAGTGGTTGTATATCCTTTGTAGCTAATTTAAATGAAAGTATTTGCACCTTATAAAAGGAAAAATGTCTCGTGACTCCAGTGTTGAAGACATACGTATTTTTGGCTCTTGCAGGGAATTTTTGGAATTCTGCATCCTTCAGCCCCATCGTGTCCTACCTTTACTTTCCTACCTTCCACTCCGACTTCAGCACCGACATCGCCTTCTTCTTCAAAACCAGCAGCAGCTCCGGGGTCTTCCTGGAAAGCCTGGGGGTGAAAGACTTCATAAGAGTCGAGTTGGCCTGTAAGTTTCTAAAAAAAATGTTAAAAAATAAAAATAACTATATATATATATATATATAACTGTAAATAATAAAAAAATAAAAATAACTATATATATATATATAAATATATATATAAAACTATAAATAATAAAATTTATATATATATATATATATATATATATATATATATATATATTTATATATAATTAAAAAAAAAAAAAGATTTATTAATGTATTTATTTTTACTGCTATATTAATAGATTTTACTAAATATAAATTTGACGAAGGAGTACGCTGTGTGCTATCGGCTTACATAGCATTGTCTTCTAGTGGATCCGTAATGATCAATAAGGTTCAAATATAGTGAAATGTTACCTACAGGAGTCTGCCGTTACAGAAATTCTATATGGCGGAGGTCTGTAATGCAAAAATCGACTTCAGCCAAGAAGTCGGTGTTATCCCTGCCCTCTCCCACCAAGGTATAGAAAGCGGGTGGGCACAGGTCTCCATGGGGTTTTGTGGGTTCTAGAAACACCCTATTGGTCATCTAAAACTAATTCAAAAATGTTTTTCATTTTTGCCTACTTTTCAGCTTATTATTTATGATCTATATATATATTGTACATTCATAAAGTATTCAGACCCCCTACACTTTGTTCAGTGTTGTTATGTTGCAGCCTGATACTACAGCTGTTTAAATGAATTTTTTTTTTTTGTTCCTCATTAATCTGCACTCGGTATCCCATAATGACAAAGTGAAAACAGAATTGTAAAAATGTCTGTAAGATCCAGAACTGTCCTGCCTCCCGCTCTCCGCTCCATGGCAGAGGCCAGCGGTTGGGGGGAGGAGGTGATTGAAGGGGCCAGAGAGCCTTACTGTGGTATGTGTGTGTGTTGGGGGGGGGGGGGGGTTGTTGATGTGAAGGGGGTAGAAGACACGAGTGTGTGTGTGTGTTGGGGGGGGGGTTGTTGATGTGAAGGGGGTAGAAGACACGAGTGTGTGTGTGTGTTGGGGGGGGGGGGTTGTTGATGTGAAGGGGGTAGAAGACACTAGTGTGTGTGTGTGTGTGTGTGTGTGTTGGGGGGGGGGTTGTTGATGTGAAGGGGGTAGAAGACACTAGTGTGTGTGTGTGTGTGTGTGTGTGTGTGTGTGTGTGTGTGTGTGTGTGTTGGGGGGGGGGGTTGTTGATGTGAAGGGGGTAGAAGACACTAGTGTGTGTGTGTGAGTTGGGGGGGGGGGGTTGTTGATGTGAAGGGGGTAGAAGACACTAGTGTGTGTGTGTGTGTTGGGGGGGGGGGGTTGTTGATGTGAAGGGGGTAGAAGACACTAGTGTGTGTGTGTGTGTGTGTTGGGGGGGGGGGTTGTTGATGTGAAGGGGGTAGAAGACACTAGTGTGTGTGTGTTGGGGGGGGGGGTTGTTGATGTGAAGGGGGTAGAAGACACTAGTGTGTGTGTGTGAATGGGGCAGAACAGAGGACACTGCTGTGGGTGGGGGGGTTGTGAGGGGGAGCAGAGTACATTACTGTGTGTGTGGGGGGGGGGTGAAGGGGGAGGAGCAGAGAACACTGCTGCTGTGGGAGTTGATGTAACAGGGACAGAGGACGCTGCTGGGGGGGGGGGGGGGGTGGAGGGGGCGATGAGAAGGGGGGTAGAGGACAGTGCTGTGGGGGGCAATGTGAAGGGGGCAGAGAACCATACTGTGGTGGGAGGATAAGGTGAGGGGGACAGTGTTTTTGGCAGCGGGTGATGTAAGGGGGGCAGAAGACAGGTCAAGTTCCTCCACCCCAAACTGGCTCCTCCATGTCTTTATGGACCTTGCTTTGTGCACTGGGGGGCAGTCATGTTGGAATAGGAAGGGGCCATCCCCAAACTCTTCCCACAAAGTTGGGAGCATGAAATTGTCCAAAATGTCTTGGCATGCTGACGCCTTAGGAGTTCCCTTCACTGGAACTAGGGGGCCAAGCCCAACCCCTGAAAAACAACCCCACACCATAATCCCCCCTTAACCAAACTTTACACTTGGCACAATGCAGTCATGCAAGTACCGTTTTCCTGGCAACCACCAAACCCAGACACGTCCATCAGCTTGCCAGGCAGAGAAGCGTGATTGGTCACTCCAAAGAACAGGTTTCCCCTTTTCCTAGAGTCCAGTGGCAGCGTGCTTTACACCACGGCATCCGACGCTTTGCATTGCACTTGGTGATGGAAGGCTTGGATGCAGCTGCACGGCCATGGAAACCCATTCCATGAAGCTCTCTACGCACTGTTGTTGGGCTCATCTGAAGGCCACACCAAGTTTGGAGGTCTTTAGCTATTGACTCTGCAGACAGTTGGCGACTTCTGCGCACTGTGTGCTTCAGCATGTGCTGACCCCGCTCTGTCATGTGACGTGGCCTACCACTTGGTGGCTGAGTGGCTGTTGTTCCCAGTTGCTTCCACTTTGTTATAATCCCACTAACAGTTGAGCGTGGAATATTTAGTAGCCAGGAAATGTCACGGATGGACTTATTGCCCAGGTGACCACCTATCACGGGACCACGCTTGGAGTCACTGAGCTCCTGAGAGCGACCCATTCTTTCACCAATGTTTGTAGAAGCCGTCTGCATGCCTAGGGGATGATTGTATACACCTGTGTCCATGGAGGGGATTGGACCACCGGAATCACATGATTTGGAGGGGATTGGAACACCTGAATCACATGATTTGGAGGGTGGGCCCAATACTTTTGACAATATAGTGTATCTCTGAATGAAACTGGACTCCATTCAGGGGCGGACTGACAACTCATGGGGCCCCCGGGCAATAAGGGATCATGGGGCCCCTGTGTCCTTGCCCAAACTCAAAAAAGCGTATGAAAAAGGTACCAGGGGCATCTCATGGGGCCCCCTACTGGCAGTGCCTGAGTTTCCAAGTGGTCAGTCCGCCCCTGACAGCATTTTTATGGTCTGGAGCTTTTGTTTCAGACTCATTCATCCTTTGTAACCAAGTAAAGAATCTCATTCAGTGGTCTCTTCCAAAGTACCATTGTTTCCATTTGATGGAAGCATTTTGCATTCGAATAGAACTTGAGCTGCATCCTAATATGACCGGAGTGGGAAAGTTGCTGCAATCATTAAGTGCATCCTCTCTCATTTTGACCGCATTGCACCCAAATCTTTCCATCCATTCCGAGCCTCCAGGACAGCGCGTCTCTCGAGAGCCGTATGAGAAAAGCCCCTCCGGGCTACAGAACCCCATCTGCACCGACTACATAAAACAGCACTTCACTAATGACAAGCAAAAGTCACACCAAACTTCCCCGACTTTGTATTTATTCTACGCTTTGTGCTGAGCTTCCTCCTATCTCCGGTCACAATCAGCAATTATAACTCTCATTTATGGCTGTTTATTTTATTTAAAATGTTATGTCCACAAAAATGAAGCCGTGGACTTTGATGTGCAGTTATCATTATATCAAACCTCATTACCAAGCGATTAGCTTTTTCCAAATGTATTATTTGTTTAATGAGTTTAGCGGCCCACGGGCAGCTTTTTATTCGCAGCCGGAGTTGAAGACATATGCAAAAAAAAATAAAAATAAATAAATAATAATAAAATCCTTGACTTGTCGACGGGAGCAGAAAAAAAGTTCAACAGCTTTGGATATGCTAATTACAGCAATTGTACGATCCATCACCAAAAAGGTTTTCTTAACCACTTCCAGTCCGGAAACTTTCACCCTCTTCCAGTCCGGACACTTTCACCACCTTCCAGTCCGGACACTTTCCCCCCCTTCCAGTCCGGACACTTTCACCACCTTCCAGTCCGGACACTTTCCCCCCCTTCCAGTCCGGACACTTTCAACACCTTCCAGTCCGGACACTTTCCCCCCCCCTTCCAGTCCGGACGCTTTCACCCCCTTCCAGTCCGGACGCTTTCACCCCCTTCCAGTCCGGACGCTTTCACCCCCTTCCAGTCCGGACACTTTCCCCCCCTTCCAGTCCGGACGCTTTCACCCCCTTCCAGTCCGGACACTTTCCCCCCCCTTCCAGTCCGGACGCTTTCACCCCCTTCCAGTCCGGACGCTTTCACCCCCTTCCAGTCCGGACGCTTTCCCCCCCTTCCAGTCCGGACGCTTTCACCCCCTTCCAGTCTGGACACTTTCCCCCCCTTCCAGTCCGGACGCTTTCACCCCCTTCCAGTCCGGAGGCTTTCACCCCCTTCCAGTCCGGACGCTTTCACCCCCTTCCAGTCCGGACACTTTCCCCCCCCCTTCCAGTCCGGACGCTTTCACCCCCTTCCAGTCCGGACGCTTTCCCCCCCTTCCAGTCCGGACACTCCCCCCCCTTCCAGTCTGGACACTTTCCCCCCCTTCCAGTCCGGACGCTTTCACCCTCTTCCAGTCCGGACACTTTCCTCCCCCTTCCAGTCTGGACGCTTTCACCCCCTTCCAGTCCGGACGCTTTCACCCCCTTCCAGTCCGGACGCTTTCACCCCTTCCAGTCCGGACACTCCCCCCCCTTCCAGTCTGGACACTTTCCCCCCCCTTCCAGTCCGGATGCTTTCACCCCCTTCCAGTCCGGACACTTTCCCCCCCCTTCCAGTCCGGACACTCCCCCCCCCCTTCCAGTCCGGACGCTTTCACCCCCTTCCAGTCCGGACACTTTCACCCCCTTCCAGTCCGGACACTTTCCCCCCCTTCCAGTCCGGACACTTTCACCCCCTTCCAGTCTGGACACTTTCCCCCCCTTCCAGTCCGGACGCTTTCACCCCCTTCCAGTCCGGAGGCTTTCACCCCCTTCCAGTCCGGAGGCTTTCACCCCCTTCCAGTCCAGACGCTTTCACCCCCTTCCAGTCCGGACACTTTCCCCCCCCTTCCAGTCCGGACGCTTCCCCCCCCCTTCCAGTCCGGACACTTTCCCCCCTTCCAGTCCGGACACTTTCCCCCCCCCCCTTCCAGTCCGGACACTTTCCCCCCTTCCAGTCCGGACACTCCCCCCCCTTCCAGTCTGGACACTTTCCCCCCCTTCCAGTCCGGACGCTTTCACCCCCTTCCAGTCCAGACGCTTTCCCCCCCTTCCAGTCCGGACACTTTCACCCCCTTCCAGTCCGGACACTTTCACCCCCTTCCAATCCGGACACTTTCCCCCCCCTTCCAGTCCGGACGCTTTCACCCCCTTCCACTCCGGACGCTTTCACCCCCTTCCAGTCCGGACACTTTCCCCCCCTTCCAGTCCGGACGCTTTCACCCCCTTCCAGTCCAGACGCTTTCCCCCCCTTCCAGTCCGGACACTTTCACCCCCTTCCAGTCTGGACACTTTCCCCCCCTTCCAGTCCGGACGCTTTCACCCCCTTCCAGTCCGGACGCTTTCACCCCCTTCCAGTCCGGAGGCTTTCACCCCCTTCCAGTCCGGACGCTTTCACCCCCTTCCAGTCCAGACGCTTTCACCCCCTTCCAGTCCGGACACTTTCCCCCCCCTTCCAGTCCGGACGCTCCCCCCCCCCCTTCCAGTCCGGACACTTTCACCCCCTTCCAGTCCGGACACTTTCCCCCCTTCCAGTCCGGACACTTTTCCCCCCCTTCCAGTCCGGACACTTTCCCCCCTTCCAGTCCGGACACTCCCCCCCCTTCCAGTCTGGACACTTTCCCCCCCTTCCAGTCCGGACGCTTTCACCCCCTTCCAGTCCAGACGCTTTCCCCCCCTTCCAGTCCGGACACTTTCACCCCCTTCCAGTCCGGACACTTTCACCCCCTTCCAGTCCGGACGCTTTCACGCCCTTCCAGTCCGGACACTTTCCCCCCTTCCAGTCCGGACGCTTTCACCCCCTTCCAGTCCGGACGCTTTCACCCCCTTCCAGTCCGGACGCTTTCACCCCCTTCCAGTCCGGACACTTTCCCCCCCCTTCCAGTCCGGACGCTTTCTCCCCCTTCCAGTCCGGACGCTTTCACCCCCTTCCAGTCCGGACAATTTCCCCCCCTTCCAGTCCGGATGCTTTCACCCCCTTCCAGTCCGGACGCTTTCACCCCCTTCCAGTCCGGACAATTTCCCCCCCTTCCAGTCCGGATGCTTTCACCCCCTTCCAGTCCAGACGCTTTCCCCCCCTTCCAGTCCGGACACTTTCACCCCCTTCCAGTCTGGACACTTTCCCCCCCTTCCAGTCCGGACGCTTTCTGCCCCTTCCAGTCCGGAGGCTTTCACCCCCTTCCAGTCCGGACGCTTTCACCCCCTTCCAGTCCAGACGCTTTCACCCCCTTCCAGTCCAGACGCTTTCACCCCCTTCCAGTCCGGACACTTTCCCCCCCCTTCCAGTCCGGACGCTCCCCCCCCCTTCCAGTCCGGACACTTTCACCCCCTTCCAGTCCGGACACTTTCCCCCCTTCCAGTCCGGACACTTCCCCCCCCCTTCCAGTCCGGACACTTTCCCCCCTTCCAGTCCGGACACTCCCCCCCCCCTTCCAGTCTGGACACTTTCCCCCCCTTCCAGTCCGGACGCTTTCACCCCCTTCCAGTCCAGACGCTTTCCCCCCCTTCCAGTCCGGACACTTTCACCCCCTTCCAGTCTGGACACTTTCACCCCCTTCCAGTCCGGACACTTTCCCCCCCTTCCAGTCCGGACGCTTTCACCCCCTTCCAGTCCGGACGCTTTCACCCCCTTCCAGTCCGGACACTTTCACCCCCTTCCAGTCCGGAGGCTTTCACCCCCTTCCAGTCCGGACGCTTTCACCCCCTTCCAGTCCGGACACTTTCACCCCCTTCCAGTCCGGACACTTTCCCCCCCCCTTCCAGTCCGGACGCTTCCCCCCCCCCTTCCAGTCCGGACACTTTCACCCCCTTCCAGTCCGGACACTTTCCCCCCTTCCAGTCCGGACACTTTCCCCCCCCTTCCAGTCCGGACACTTTCCCCCCTTCCAGTCCGGACACTCCCCCCCCTTCCAGTCTGGACACTTTCACCCCCTTCCAGTCCGGACACTTTCACCCCCTTCCAGTCCGGACACTTTCCCCCCCTTCCAGTCCGGACACTTTCCCCCCCCCTTCCAGTCCGGACGCTTTCACCCCCTTCCAGTCCGGACACTTTCACCCCCTTCCAGTCCGGACACTTTCACCTCCTTCCAGTCCGGACACTTTCCCCCCCCTTCCAGTCTGGACACTTTCACCCCCTTCCTGTCCAGGCCAATTTTCAGCTTTCAGCGCTGTCACAATTTGAATGACAATTGCGCAGTCATGCAACAGTGTACCCATATTAATTTTTTAGCATTTTTTTGAGACAGATAAAGCTTTATTTTGGTGGTATTTATTCACTGCTGGGATTTTTTTTTTTTTTTTTATGTAAATGAAAAAGTCCAAAAATTTTCAAAAAATAGGTATTTTTCTTATAACATTTTGCAAATAAATAATATTTCATCATAAATCTTGGCCAAAATTTATTCTGTTATCTTTTTAGTAAAAAAAAAATAACCCAAATTAGTTTATAACCAAAAATTATAATTTTTAAAAAATTTTTACATTTTTATTTTATTATTTTATATTATTTATGTTTTTTTTTGTTTTTTTTTTACATACTGTCATTCTAGCAGTACAGTGTCACCATGGTGATGCTGTACTACTTGTGGGGGGTGATGAAGATTTTTTTTTTTTTACACTGATTGCTTTTACACCCATATAGGATGTAAAATCAATAATTTCTCCTTCTTTCTGGCTGCATTCTTGCAGCCATTGAGAAATAATGTGTGAGCTGTGATTGGTCACAGCTTGTCACATGGTACAAGGCTGTTGTGAGTGCCTTGTACCATGTGACCTCTGTGACAGGGGCGGACTGACAACTCATGGGGCCCCCGGGCAATAGGGGATCATGGGGCCCCTGTGTCCTTGCCCAAACTCAAAAAAGCCTATGAAAAAGGTACCAGGGGCATCTCATGGGGCCCCCTATTGACCCCGTGCCCGAGTTTCCAAATGGTCAGTCCGCCCCTGCTATGTGATCATTCACAGATTTCACACGTAGTAAGCAATGATGTCAGAAGTGACATCTTACTTACTACTCTGCATGTGATCACTGATTGGCCAATCAGTGATCACATGACCGGGACCTCACAGAGAGGTCCCGTACGACGATCATTGTTCCACTGTGTCCGGAGGACACAGCGGGCATTGGATCACGGTGATGTGCGCTCCCAGGGAGCGCGCACAAGCAGGGGGTGGGTAGTCCGTTTATAAACAGCGACCCGACCCTGCACTGCCACCGTCCTGCTGTTTATATACATGAGCCAGACGGGAAGTGGTTAAAGTGACTTTGTTCTGTTTCAAATTCCTCTTTATGCATTGACATACCTCTTTAGACCCAGTCTGCCTGGACAGTATGGTCACCTGCTGACTTGACATCGTCCACAGGCAGCTTAACTCTTCAATAAGCCACAGAAGTTGAATCCAGCGCACTTTTCCTTCAGCTAATTGCAGTACAGAGGATGTGTTTCCTGTCTTTCGAGGTATAAGAAGACAGTGAGACTGATTTACTAAAGGTAAATAGACCGTGCACTCTGCAAGTGCATTTGATGCAGAGTTTAGTAAATGAGGGGAAGCTCTGCTGACTTCCATAATCTAATCACATGCAAATAAAAATGTTCTTTTTTAAAAAAAATGTCCTTGCTTGTGATTGGATATTCTATGCAAAGCAAAGCTTTATTTGATCCAAAAGCTCTCGCAGAGTGCACAGCCAATCTGACTTTAGTAAATCAACCCCAATGACTTTCCTAAGCACTGTCTCTGTGAATACCTAACACTGACCGAGGGAACATGGAAGAAGTGGGAAGAACTAGCTAGGACTAATCCAACTAGCACTAAGCAGGAGGTGGGGGGGGGGGGGACAGAGGAAACAAGTGAGTAAATAAGTCGCAGTGGTCCAAAGCTTCCATTAGATGTCAGCATACTACAGAAAAATTAAAACCTCATGTAGTTCAATGCAAGACATAAAAATGATGTGAAAGCGGGGAAAAACAGACTTCATCACTTTTGAGTCACCTAACTGGAACAAACATCCTCTATAGCAGGGGTCTCCAAACTTTCTAAACACAGGGCCGGTTTACTGTTCTTCAAACTTTAGGAGGGCCAGACTGTGGCCAGTGGGAGAAGAAGATGTCCTGTGGCCAGTGGGAGTAAACAATGCCCCATGATTGGTACTAGGGGGAGTAATAGTGCCCCATCATTGGTGTCAGTAGAAGGAATAATAGTTGGTGTCAGCTAGAGGACTAGTGCCCCATTGTCGGTGTAAGTGGTAGGGACTATGCTCCCCTGTTGCTGACAGTAGGGTGAATAATGCCCCTAGGGCCACATCCAGCCCCCGGGCCACAGTTTGGAGACCACTGCTCTAAAACATCAGCATGGCAGCCAAGGATCTGGCATTCTCAATGGACACTCTGTTGGGGACAGTAGATGTAAAGCGGGTACTCTGAGGGGGGCAGTTGATGTAAGGGGGCACTCTGATTGGAACAGTTGATGTAGGGGGGCACTCTGATTGGGACAGTTGATGTAAGTGGACACTCTGATGGGGACAGTTGATGTAAAGCGGGTACTCTCAGGGGGGCAGTTGATGTAAGGGGGCACTCTGATTGGAACAGTTGATGTAGGGGGGCACTCTGATTGGGACAGTTGATGTAGGGGGGCACTCTGATTGGGACAGTTGATGTAGGGGGGCACTCTGATTGGAACAGTTGATGTTGGGGGGCACTCTGATGGGGACAGTTGATGTAAAGCGGTACTCTGAGGGGGGCAGTTGATGTAGGGGGGCACTCTGATTGGGACAGTTGATGTAGGGGGGCACTCTGATTGGGACAGTTGATGTAGGGGGGGCACTCTGATTGGGACAGTTGATGTAGGGGGGCACTCTGATTGGGACAGTTAATGTAAGTGGACACTCTGAGGGGGGCAGTTGATGTAAGGGGGCACTCTGGTGAGGCAATTGATGTAAGGGGGAACTCTGATATGGACATTATATGTAAGGGGCACTCTGGTGAGGACACCTGATGTAAGGAGGAACTCAGAGAAGAACTCCTGATATAAGGAGGGACTCTGTTAGGGAAACCTGATATAAGGGGCCACAGGTTCTGTTTAATCATCCTAAACTAATGACAACATTCCAAGTTCACTCCTGCACCAACTCTGCACTACCTGTCAGTTGATACTTTCCGGTTATGACTCCATGGTACAGAAGTGTGTAGAGTGAACAGGGATATTGGTTCCATGCATCCCTATCACACTACTGATATTATGCCCCCTTTTTTTACTGCACCCCCCAGATCAGATAGGCTAGATCAGTCCCTGTTAAAACTGGTCCCTTGGACTACAAGCTGTTCAGACCTGCTCAGTCTCAGTTGCAGCCAGGGGCGGACTGACCATTTGGAAACTCGGGCACTGCCCGAGGGCCCGGGGTCAGTAGGGGGCCCCATGAGATGCCCCTGGTACCTTTTTCATAGGCTCTTTTTAGTTTGGGCAAGGACACAGGGGCCCCATGATCCCCTATTGCCCAGGGGCCCCATGAGTTGTCAGTCGACCCCTGGTTGCAGAACCTCCCTGCACTGGCCCATGCCTGGCATCTAAATACGATTCTCCAGCCCCCTTGTGTTTGCTCCCTCCTCCAAAGACTTCCAGACCCCCTCCAGCCCCCTAGATGCACTAGCCACCTCAGCTTCCTCAATCTCCCAGACTCTTGTAGCTGTTCTAACTTTCCCAGTCCTTGGGCATGGAATCCCCTTCACAAGGGATGCAGTCTCTGGCAGGAAAGCCCAGTTTTCCTGATAGGGCTCTGTCTGTAAATTGCAGCAACTGCTCTGTATATATATATATAATCTCTCTCTGTCAGCTCCAACACACATTTACTATATGGGTGTTGTAAGAAAGTAGGGTGTGATATCCAGTCCTTCAGATTGTTGGCTCTTGCTCTTGCATTAGGAGCAGTTACTCCTAATGAGACCACGGATGGTGTCCTGGGGGATTTCCTCCCAGATCTGGACCAGGGCATCACTGAGCTCCTGAACAGTCTGAGGTGCAATCTGGTGTCGTCGGATGGACCGAAACATGACATCCCAGAGGTGTTCTATTGGATTTAGGTCAGGGGAGCATGGAGGCCATTCAGTGGTATCAATTCCTTCATCCTCCAGGAACTGCCTGCATACTCTCCCCACATGAGGCCGGGCATTGTCGTGCACCAGGAGGAACCCAGGACCCACTGCACCAGCATAGGGTCTGATAATGGGTCCAAGGATTTCATCTCAATACCTAATGGCAGTCGGTACCATTGTCTAGACTGTAGAGGTCTGTGTGTCCCTCCATGGATATGCCTTCCCAGACCATCACTGACCCACCACCAAAATGGTCATGCTGAACCATGTTACAGGCAGCAGAACGTTCTCCACGGCTTCTCCAGACCCTTTCACGTCTGTCACATGTGCTCAGGGTGAACCTGCTCTCATCTGTGAAAAGCACAGGGCGCCAGTGGGGGACCTGCCAATTCTGGTGTTCAATGGCAAATGCAAATTGAGCTCTGTGGTGCCGGGCAGTGAGCACAGGGCCCACTAGAGGATGTCGGGCTCTCAGGCCACGCTCATGAAGTCTGTTTCTGATTGTTTGGTCAGAGACATTCACACCAGTGACCTACTGGAGGTCATTTTGTAGGGCTCTGGCAGTGCTCATTCTGTTCCTCCTTGCACAAAGGAGCAGATACCGGTCCTGCCGATGGGTTAAGGACCTTCTGCGGCCCTGTCCAGCTCTCCTAGAGTAACTTCCTGTCCCCTGGATTCTCCTCCATGCTCTTGAGACTGTGCTGGGAGACACCGCAAACCTTCTGGCAATGACAGGTATTGATGTACCATCCTGGAGGAGTTGGACTGCCTGTGCAACCTCTGTAGGGTCCAGGTATGGCCTCATGCTACCAGTAGTGACACTGACCCTAGCCAAATGCAAAACGAGTGAAAAACAGTCAGAATAGATGAGTAGGGAAAAAATGTCAGTGGCCTCCACCTGTAAAATCATTCCTATTTTGCGGGGTCGTCTCATTGTTGCATCTGTTGTTAAATTTATTAACACCAAAGCAGCTGAAACTGATGAACAACCCCCTCTGCTACTTACAGTAACTGACCAGATCCATATCCCAGGAGTTTAATTGACTTGATGCTAGACTCGGATTAAAAAGTGTTCCTTTAACTTTTTGAGCACTGTATATATAAACTATCTCTTCCTACACGCAGTTCCAACACGCATCGACTACATGGTTGTTGTAAGAAATTAGGGTGTGATATCCAGTCCTGCAGATTATTGGGTCTTGTGGCCAGAGGCAAAGACTATGCACTGCATTATAGATTGCTCCTTATTTCTGGCACAAACCTTCAGAGTTGTTGGCCAAAACTTTGTGATTGGAGATCTGCACAAATCACAGAGCATTTGTTGTGAACTCACGAACCTTAGGTCACTTTAGATGGCCAGACTGGAAGGTAGTGCTGTCCATGGGGCCACATCAGCCTAAATATGTGGTCTTCACTCATTGTATCATGTGTGTTCAGGAAAATCCATAAAACAGATGCAACAGTATTGAAATATTTGAGAGAAAATGTTGTACATCTGCAAACCTGAGCTTCAAAAAGCACTGGGTTGGTTCCCCTTGGCAGTTTTATACAAGGAGGGAACTCAGCAGGGAGTCCTCAGTAATACTTTCAGATGATACACATTATCAGGAACTAATTATTCTTCTCTGAGTTGGAGGGTACATTGCCAGCGTGTGATCCTATGTCAGGATTTTTGTCTTCACGCCTCTTAACTCAGATTCGGAAATGGATGAGGTGTGAACTTTGCAGATCGGAGCCTTGGGAACATCAGGCTCAATGGTATCATTTATAACCCCCTTTTTGTTCTACAGACTGGAGGTAGTGATGGGACCGGGCTGTCATTTTGAAACACTTTTTCCACCAATCATCCCACGGGGACCGTCATCTGATGTTCATCTCCAGCTGATTCCGTGGAAAATATACAGACACCATCACTGCCAGAAAATGGAATATGGGACATTGTTACAAATTTTTTAAACTAGTGTAACACTTTTTTTTTTTACAAGAAAGCAAGATATGGTGGAAACTGGAAGTGTACAATCTGAACGCACACGTTCCTGTCTGATGGCTGTGTGTATAAGTGGGTGCTGCAGCCACTGTCGGCTGGAACCGAACAGAATCAGCAAGGGAGACTGTCACCAGCACACTGAGGATCACCAATATGGCTCCAAAAGATTTAAAGAACAATCACATAGTTACAGCAAGGCAACGTTTCGGAGTCTTGCAGGACCCCTTCATCAGGCATGTGACTCCTCGGTGTGCTGGTAATATTCTCCCATGGTGGAAACTGGGACACATATAAGTCAGAAGTCCGGTCAGCAAATCTGCCCCAGCTGGTCTTCCAGTTTATAAAGGTCTTCCTTTCATGTAAGACCATTTGGACCATTATTTTTTCTACACCAGAGTCTAAATTAAATAGGTCCTCTTTGGTTGGTTTCCGGATCGCTGAAGAATTTTTCAGTAAAGTATTAGTTAGTTCCAGAGTTTCCAAACTGCGGCCAGCAGGTCACCACCTGCAACAATTTCACCAACCCCTCAGCTAGGGTCCTTGGTGTATCCTCCATGTGCACAGATTGAGAGTTAAAGACAATTTTTATTTAAACAGCAACCATGTCATACTTACATGCTCTGTGCAGTAGTTTTGCACAGAGCAGCCCTGATCCTCCTCTGCTATGCCAGCGCTTCTGGCTCCTCCCCCCTGCCGAGTGCCCCACAGCAAGCATTAGGTACATAGAGTGCGGCTTAGCCCCACCCTGCGCCCCCCCCATCCCTGCTCATTGGTTGTGATTGACAGCAGCAGGAGCTCGCCTCCAGGGGCATATTTACCACAAGGCAAACAAGGCCGAGTGCCCCACAGCAAGCATTAGGTACATAGAGTGCGGATTAGCCCCCCCCTGCCCCCCCCCATCCCTGCTCATTGGCTGTGACTGATAGCAGCAGGAGCTTGCCTCCAGGGGCATATTTACCACAAGGTAAACAAGGCACTTGCCTAAGGCGGCATTTTTCATGGGGGCAGCACCTTCCCCCCAGAACCAGGTGGAATCTGAGAGAGGCTGCTTGATGGTCTATGTAGAACCTGACTCTCATTCCCGGGGATGTCCAGAGCTGTGAAGATGAGTGTCTGTCTCTCTATTGGGGGGAAGGAGGGGGGATAGTAAAAGGCTCTCCCAGGTGGGGGGCAGGGGTGTGGTTGGTCAATGTCCGGCTCTCTGGGGGTGGTGTTGGTTGGTGTCCATGGGGGCAGATGATTTTTGTGTTGCCTTGGGCAGCACAAAACCTAAATACACCACTGCTTGCCTCCCAGGCTTGTTGCATGGGGAGGGTGTAGTTGATGAGAGCTCCAGTATTTGCCACCCAGGCCCCGTTACTTGGGGTAGGAAACTGCAGCTGGAGAAAAGTTCTTGATAGATAATTGACCATCTGGGCTTAAAGGTCCACAACTTATGTTTTTTATGTGCTGTGCTTCACATCAGGGAACGTGTCCATAATTCAACTCATTTCCAAGGGACCTATGTTTCATCCAGGAGCCAGAGTCTCCTCCCATGAGGAGTCAATGCACAAAGTACAAGAGAAAACCTCCTGCACAACATCATTGTATACCAGAACAAAAACAAGTTGTAACGGAACCGACCCCAGACTGCGCTTGGGTATTGCCATTAGACTACCACTTCCCCGTCCGAACACCGACAACAGACACCACCGCTGACCATACAAGACTAGACAACACCAGTCTTGAAGTAATCCAGAAGATAAAAACTAGTTTATTTCAACACAAATACAAGATATATACACTTAAGGGACAGTCCCCCCCCTGCATAATGACACAGGGCGGGGCAATCTATATTTAGTAACAAGAGACACACAAGTATTCAAACTTCACAACAGCAGACAGTCCCATCAGGAGGGAGGGCTGCTGGAGACACCCCCCCCCCCACTAAACTAATACACATAAACACATACATCCCATAATAGTTTGCTCCCAAGCCTGACAAACAATAGAACAATGGGATGCAATCGCATGGCATTAACAATCCACAACCCCCACCCCACCTATACATGTCTACACAATATTAGGACAGATCACCCTGTACCCCTAACAGGCACAGGGTGACTTACACATAAGAGGGATATGGGGAGCTGAGACAGGGGTCTCCCCACCTCTCCAAAGTGAGCTGGGTTCCATGGACCCCCCACCCAAAGTGACTCCCGTCACACAAGTATCTACCCAGCAGCCTCCACACCAGTCACTCTTCAGGGCAGATTCCTATGTGGCTAAGCCTACACCACTAACACCCATCTAGTACCGCTGTAAAGAGGACCTGTCATTACTTGACATACAGACACACATACACACTGACATTGAAAGAGACAGGCAAAGAGAGATTTTTTTTTCAACAACCACGCTTGCTTATTCTGGTCACTTTGTTTTTAATTAATTAATTTTGACCTTTTAGCTCGATCTGGAAGGAGACAGTATGCTAATAACGACTGAGTGAGAATGATGGATGTGTGTTTTTCGAAATCTTGAGCTTAATAATTATTGTGCGTTTTTTTTTATTTAATTGGTGTCATCGGTTACATTGAAATGACATCAACGTGGCAGTCTCGACAACACGACTTTATAAAAAAAATAAAGCAGGATTTGAATAATAACCTTTCAAAACTCAGAGGAGTATGATGATAACATAATGAACACAATCTAACAAATGGCATTCAATCGCACTGGATGTGTCTTGTGAGTCGTTCTCTGTGGGTGGAAGACAGAACATTTTGGAGTTAAATGTTTTTACTTTTTTTTTTTTTTTTCCACTTTCAATCTACTTTTCATAAATTGCTCATCAAAAGCTTTACAATGGAGTACCAGAAACAAAAAAGCAAAAGAAAATTGAAAAAGTATGAAACTTTTTGGAAAGTCTTTGAAAAGTTGACAAGCGTTTTAAAGAGGAACTTCCACCTTCCAATGAAGATTATAGTCCTTCTCCTCTTTACCTTTGGTGCACTTTTTATGCTGCATTAGGGGCAGGGGCAGACTGACCATTTGGAAACTCGGGCACTGCCCGAGGGCCCGGGGTCAGCAGGGGGCCCCATGAGATGCCCCTGGCAACTTTTTCATAGGCTTTTTTGAGTTTGGGCAAGGACACAGGGGCCCCATGATTCCCTATTGCCCGGGGGCCCCATGAGTTGTCAGTCCTCCCCTGATTAGGGGATTCACACCTGTGATTGCGACCGCACCCTGATTAGATGCGAGAACCCCAGCAGAGGTTCCTGCTATTAGCTGTGAGAGGCAGCCCCACTGAAAGTAATGGGAGGCTGCTGGATCGTGTTTACCCACTTCCAGTCCGGACACTTTCCCCCCCCCTTCCAGTCCGGACACTTTCCCCCCCTTCCAGTCCGGACACTTTCCCCCCCTTCCTGTCCGGACACTTTCCCCCCCTTCCTGTCCGGACACTTTCCTCCCCTTCCAGTCCGGACACTTTCCCCCCTTCCAGTCCGGACACTTTCCCCCCCTTCCAGTCCGGACACTTTCACCCCCCTTCCAGTCCGGACACTTTCCCCCCCTTCCAGTCCGGACACTTTCCCCCCCTTCCAGTCCGGACACTTTGACCCCCTTCCTGTCCGGACACTTTCCTCCCCTTCCAGTCCGGACACTTTCCCCCCCCTTCCAGTCCGGACACTTTCACCCCCTTCCAGTCCGGACACTTTCCCCCCCTTCCAGTCCGGACACTTTCCCCCCCCCTTCCAGTCCGGACACTTTCCCCCCCTTCCCCCCCAGGCCAATTTTCAGCTTTCAGCGCTATCACACTTTGAATGACAATTGCGCGGTCGTGCAACTTTGTACCCATATGAATTTTTTAGTATTTTTTTGAGACAGATAAAGCTTTATTTTGGGGGTATTTATTCACCGCTGGGATTTTTAGTTTTTTTGCTATGTAAATGAAAATGTCCAAAAATTTTGAAAAAAGGGTTTTTCTTATAAAATTTTGCAAATAAATAATATTTCATCATAAATCTTGGCCAAAATTTATTCTGTTATGTTTTTAGTAAAAACAAAATAACCCAAATTAGTTTATAAGCAAAAATTATAATTTTTAAACATTTTTTTACAGTTTTATTTTTTTTTTTATATTATTATTATTTGTTTTTTTTTTACATACTGTCACCCTAGCAGTACAGTGTCACTATGGTGACACTGTACTACTTGTGGGGGGTGATGAAGATTTTTTCTTTTTCTTTTTTTTTTTACACTGATTGCTTTTACACCCATAAAGGCTGTAAAAGCAATTATTTCTCCTTCTCTCTGGCTGCATTCTTGCAGCCATTGAGAAATACTGTGTAGCTGTGATTGGTCACAGCTTGTCACATGGTACAAGGCTGTTGTGAATGGCCCTGTACCATGTGATCTCTGTGATCATTCACAGATTTCACACGTAGTAAGCAATGATGTCAGAAGTGACATCTTGCTTACTACTCTGCATGTGATCACTAATTGGCCAATCAGTGATCACATGATTGGGACCTCGCACAGAGGTCCCGTACGACTATTGGTGTTTCACTGTGTCTGGAGGACACAGCGGGCACCAAATTGCGGCGCTGCGCACTCTCAGGGAGCGCGCACAAGCAGGGGGCGGGGAGGCCCTTTATAAACGGCCACCCTACCCTGCACTGCCACCGTCCGGCCATTTATATACAAATATACGGAAGTGGTTAATAGCAAAAAGTCCAAAATATTGTTTTTTTCTCAAAATTGTCGGTCTTTATTTTTTAGAGCGCAAAAAATAAAAACCGCAGAGGAGATCAAATACTACCAAAAGAAAGCTCAATTAGTGGGAAAAAAAGCACGTAAATTTCATTTGGGTGCAGCGTTGCAAAAATGGGCTGGTCAGGAAGGGGGGGTATATCCTCAGGAAGGCAAGTGAAAGAGCCAAAAGTTGCAGGGTGCAGAATAATAAGGTGGTTAGTCAAGTTTGCGGAATGGATTTCTGGGCCAGGAACTCGCAAATACTTAACGCATCATGTGCAGGAGCATTGTCGTGGTGGAGAATCCACTTGTCAAGCCAGAGCTCTGGTCTTTTCCCCCAGATTCCTGTAACCTTTTCATTTTCCACATTTCCATCCGTCCTTTGCGTTTTTGGCTGCCCACTTCTTGCGTCATCGTAGACATCTTCCCACCCCTCCTTAAACCTCCTATGCCATTAAAAAAACACTTGATTTCTTCATGGAATGTTCACCATAAGCCTGTTGTAACAGAACTAAAGTGTCACTTGCACATTTGTGCCACACAAAATTTGATGTTAATCCGTTGCTCCAGATTCCTGTCACTCATTTTCCACCAACAGTGCAATTTCTTCTCCTACTCCGTAAAAAGTCCACTGGTCTGCAACCCAGGAGAGTGCAAGTTAGAACATGTCAGAACAGGCTGGAGTGCGAATGGCTGTGTGACTCCCCACCATAGGGCTACCAATAGGGAATTCAGTTACCACACCTCCTATTTTTATTTGCTATTTAGCTTTATGAACTACATGCTCTTTTTAAGCTGAGCAGCTAAGAATAGCAAGGTAAATGTAGCAAGCAGAAATAAAATATGTAATAATTCATTTTCTGTGCTATAAAAAATAGATTCAAATGAGAAGAGAGATTATCAACAGAATTACGGATCACAAAAAATACTTCAGCTAAGCTATGACATTTATAAAATACAAAAATTGTATTTTTGTCCGTTTTTTCTGTTCCATCTTTTACCATTTATTAGGTATAAAACTGTAAGTTTGCACAGCTACCATTTAAAAATTCTACTTTATAAAAATGTTTTCATTGATAGAGCATTTCTGAGAGGTGTTCTACAGCATTTGTGGATTTATATACAAACTGAAAATATAGTTAGGTCACACATATACTTCACTGGGATTTATATATATAAATATTTTATATTTAGAGCCCAAGTGATGAATACTGGTAGAAATAAAACACTGGAGTGGTGGGGGCCTTGCCAAAATTATTTATTTTTATTGCTGTCATGCCTGGACCTACACAAACGTAAATCAATTAGTAAAACTAGATATTGATTGCAGTATTGATCGCCTTGTGTACTTTACAGCTCCCTACCAGGTGACATTTTCATTCGATGCGGGAAATGGGCCTATGGAGGTTTCCCTGCTGTCTGTCACGGCCTTGAATGATGGTCAATGGCATTACCTCCGAGCCGAGAGGAATATTAAGGAAACCAGCCTTGTTGTGGATAACCAGCCCAGGAAGTTGGTGCAAACCCCGTTTGATGGGCGCCTCCGACCGCTGCTGAATGCTCAGCTCTATGTGGGTGAGTCCAGATTGCTTTCAAGTTATACGGAATTGCTTTATATCATGGAATAAAATAATATTTCGGCCTATTCCTGACTGCAGTCTGTAGATTAAACTTCTCAGGGATGGTGAACATGAATCCACATTTTACTGTATAACTTGAAGCATGCATCTGTGAACGCTTCTAGTTCTGAAACCATCTGTCAGTTAAAGCCGCTGGTCTCAAATAATGATCAGGAGCCAGTCAGCATGACTAATGGTCATGTGATTGTGGCAAACTGAATATATGGAGAACACTCCAAGTTACCCACAGGCCCAGCGGGTGAGAACAGGTGTCCAAAAGCACGTGCAAAACTCACAGCAATGGTCAAGTTCGGCCTGGCCAGTCCAACCCACGTAGACCCTGCACTTTTCCTACTTCTCCAGATCCTTGGCCTGGCCAGTCCAACCCACGTAGACCCTGCACTTTTCCTACTTCTCCAGATCCTTGGCCTGGCCAGTCCAACCCACGTAGACCCTGCACTTTTCCTACTTCTCCAGATCCTTGGCCTGGCCAGTCCAACTCATGTAGACCATGCACTTTTCCTACTTCTCCAGATCCTTGGCCTCGCCAGTCCAACCCACGCAGTCTCTGCACTTTTCCTACTTCTCCAGAACCTTGGCCTGGCCAGTCCAACCCACGTAGTCTCTGCACTTTTCCTACTTCTCCAGAACCTTGGCCTGGCCAGTCCAACCCACGTAGTCCCTGCACTTTTCCTACTTCTCCAGATCCTTGGCCTGGCCAGTCCAACCCACGTAGTCCCTGCACTTTTCCTACTTCTCCAGATCCTTGGCCTGGCCAGTCCAACCCACGTAGTCCCTGCACGTTTCCTACTTCTCCAGATCCTTGACCTGGCTAGTCCAACCCATGTACTCCCTGCACTTTTCCTACTTCTCCAGATCCTTGGCCTTGCCAGTCCAACCCACGTAGTCCCTGAACTTTTCCTACTTCTCCAGATCCTTGGCCTGGCCAGTCCAACCCACGTAGACCCTGCACTTTTCCTACTTCTCCAGATCCTTGGCCTGGCCAGTCCAACCCATGTAGTCCCTGCACTTTTCCTACTTCTCTAGGACCTTGGCCTGGCCAGTCCAACCCACGTAGTCCCTGCACTTTTCCTACTTCTCCAGAACTTTGGCCTGGCCAGTCCAACCCACGTAGTCCCTGCACTTTTCCTACTTCTCCAGAACCTTGGCCTGGCCAGTCCAACCCACGTAGTCCCTGCACTTTTCCTACTTCTCCAGATCCTTGGCCTGGCCAGTCCAACCCACGTAGTCCCTGCACCTTTCCTACTTCTCCAGAACTTTGGCCTGGCCAGTCCAACCCACATAGTCCCTGCACTTTTCCTACTTCTCAAGAACCTTTCCCTGCTGCTAAGTGCTATCCCTAGCAGGCGGGGAACTTGTCCCTACACTAGCCACTTGCAAAAGGAGCTCCATTTCAGTGGGGCAGGGAAATAATTTGCTCTGCCCTCACCCAAAATGGCCATGGTGGGAATCACAAGGAGACCAGCATCCGATCAGACAGCTTCTGTCCCAGGTTACCACAGGAAGTCATAGAGGAACTAAGTTCCCCACAATTTTCTTCCTTTGATGCATTGTGTAAAGCACCACCTACAGTGGGGAGTATAGACTGCAGCTGCTTACACTGAACTTTGTTTACAAACAAACCTGCCAGCTACAGCGGAGCCTTCCATTGAGAGGAAGCACTGTGACAGCTGAAACCAGCTTGATGCAGCTGTCACGGTACAACACAGTGAATTACATGAATACGGTACATGCATTTTGTTTTTTTAAAAATGTCCACTTTCATCTGTATTTGGTTATCCCCAAACCAGACCAGGCAGAGCAACTCCCCTTCAAGCTTACCTCGTTCTTTACCAGACCCATAATGTAATCTAGATAAGGGTTAGGTATACATAGATGTGTGCTCCCTATATTAATGGTTGGAGAAAGGCCATCCCCATAAATTGCTGGTCAAAAGAGTAGGATCTCTTACCTTCTCTTCTCTTTACAACCAGTGGGACAAAGGACCTCATACATTGGTAGACAGTCAGAAGAAGAGTATACTTTCCATTAGTGGTTACATTTTTGGTTTGTCTTGGAACCCCTAGCAACCACTAGAAGAACCTTGGATGGGAAAATGGGCCATTGCTGGAAGTTCTAGAGAGAAGGATCTCTTACATATATGACCATTGGGACAAGGGGCCAGGCACATTGGTTGACCATTGGAAGAAGAATATCCTTTCTATTAGTGGTTACATTTTTGTATTTTCTAGGAACCCCTAGCAACAACTAGAGGAACCCTGGATATGAAAGATTAATTTGGGCCACTACTGGAAGCTAGAGAAACTGAGGATTGGCTCTACATTATCACAAATGTCAGAAGCTGATGATGACTTTCTTTTCCATAGGTGGGACAGCATCCAAACAGAGGGGCTTTGTGGGGTGTATCCGTTACCTCCAATTGAATGGTCAGACATTGGATCTGGAGGAAAAAGCCAAAGTGACTCCGGGGATCAGGCCGGGCTGTCCTGGCCATTGCAGTAGTTATGGGAACTTATGCCACAACAATGGAAAGTGTGTGGAGAAACGCAATGGATACACCTGTGACTGCACAAACTCTGCCTTTGAGGGACTTTACTGCAAGAAAGGTAAGGCATTCATTGTCATTGGAGGAATTACCTGAGTGGTATTTCTCCCCCTGTTTATGTCACCAAGCAAGTCTTTCCCAACCTATTTAACATAGAGGAACCCATGAAAAAACTTCTATATCTCAGAGAACCCCTGCTTATAACTACTATGTTTGCTCAATGTACTTTATAGTGATCAGTAGGTTGATATATAAAAATAAATAAAAGAATAAGGAATGTGGCATACTTTTCTTATGAAATTAAGCAAAATTATTTTCAATAATAATAATGGAATTAATGCATTAAACAATAATATTCATCATCATCATCATCATAATATAAATGGACAAAAAAGAACCCAGACAGTGAAAATTGAAGAGTTCCCTTGATTGGGATTCAGTGGAAAAATTGCCCAATTACACTACCAGTCAATGAAAAAGGCCCTCCTGACACTGGTGATCAGTGGGGGAACGGAACTCTTAAATTGATGGACATTAGGAAAAGAACCCCCTTATGCTGGGAAGAATGTTTCTTACATTGGTGGTCAATGGGAGGAATGCATTTAATATTGGTGGTCAGTGTTAAGAATGGCCTTTACCTTAGCGGTCAGTGTGAATAATGCTTCTTGCAATGGTGATCAGTGGCAAGAATGATTCCTTTATTAGTGGTCATTGGGAAGAATGCTCCTTACATTGGTGGTTAGTGGAATTAATGTCTCTTACCTTGATGGTCATTGGGAAGAATGCCCCTTACATTTTTGGTCACTGGGAAGGTTGTTTCATATATAAGTCAGTGAGAAGAATGCAATGGTGATCATTGGGAAAAATGTTCCTTACATTGGTGATAAGTAGGAAGAATGTAGGAAAGTTTTTCAGTTGAATCTAAATGTATGGTCCATTCACCAGTATGGACAAGCAGGTGTAAACGGACTTGTGTCCATTTATACCTGCCTACCTCCAGATCAGAAGTTAGTCAGGTGTAAATGACTTCCTCTGGACTGCTGCCCATAGATAATAGCAGGCTCTGTCAGTGTCTGCTCTGTAGAAACTGAGCGTAGATAGATATGTCATCCACCAGCTCTGCTCCAATCAACAGGGGATTTGTGAGCAGATCCCCTGCTGATCAGGACGAAGTCTGCCCCATGTAAAAGGAGCCTTACTTTGGTGATCATTGGGAAGACTGCCCCTTACATTGGTGACCAGTGGGAAGAATGTTTCTAATGTTGTTGGTCAGTGGGAAGAATGTCCCTTACATTGGTGGTCAGTGGGAAGAATGTCCCTTACATTGGTGATCAGTGGGAAGAATGCTCCTTACATTGGTGGTCAGTGGGAAGAATGTCCGTTACATTGGTGATCAGTGGGAAGAATGTCCCTTACATTGGTGGTCAGTGGGAAGAATGCCCCTTACATTGGTGATCAGTGGGAAGAATGCCCCTTACATTGGTGGTCAGTGGGAAGAATGCTCCTTACATTGGTGGTCAGTGGGAAGAATGTCCGTTACATTGGTGATCAGTGGGAAGAATGTCCCTTACATTGGTGAACATTGGGAAGAATGCTCCTTACATTGGTGATCAGTGGGAAGAATGCCCCTTATATTGGTGATCAGTAGAAAGAATGCTCCTTACATTGGTGATCAGTAGGAAGAATGCCCCTTATATTGGTGGTCAGTGGGAAGAATGCTCCTTACATTGGTGATCAGTGGGAAGAATGCCCCTTATATTGGTGATCAGTAGAAAGAATGCTCCTTACATTGGTGATCAGAGGGAAGAATGTCCCTTATATTGGTGATCAGCGGGAAGAATGCTCCTTACATTGGTGATCAGTGGGAAGAATGCTCCTTACATTGGTGATCAGTGGGAAGAATGCTCCTTACATTCGTGAACATTGGGAAGAATGCTCCTTACATTGGTGATCAGTGGGAAGAATGCCCCTTATATTGGTGATCAGTGGGAAGAATGCCCCTTATATTGGTGATCAGTGGGAAGAATGCTCCTTACATTGGGTCAGTGGGAAGAATGCTCCTTACATTGGTGAACATTGGGAAGAATGCCCCTTATATTGGTGATCAGTAGAAAGAATGCTCCTTACATTGGTGATCAGTGGGAAGAATGCTCCTTACATTGGTGCTCAGTGGGAAGAATGCTCCTTACATTGGTGATCATTGGGAAGAATATTCCTTACATTTGCTTAGTGGTAAAAAATGCCCTTCACCCATTGCAGAAAGTTAACATGATTATTGATATCAATGGCTATTTATCTAAGAGTCAGAAATGGCTCATTGCTCAAGGAACCAATAGCAACCTCTAAAGAAACCCTAAAGTTCCATAAAACCCTGGCTGAAAAAGAGCCTTTCAGTGGTGGACACCAGCCATGTATAGTTTATGGTAGTTTGAAGACTGTCCTATACAGGACGTCTTATTCTGTTTTGTTCTTCCTTTTTAAAAACCTTGTCTATATTTCTGTTGTCTTTCTAGAGGTTTCTGCAATGTTTGAAGCTGGGACCTCGGTCACCTATGTTTTCCAGGAGCCGTATCCAGTGTCCAGGAATGCCAGTGCATCGGTCTCGGCGATATACGCAGACACCGTGATATCCAGGGAAAATATTGCCTTCAGCTTTCTCACAGCTCAGGCTCCGAGCCTCTTACTCTACATTGACTCCTTCTACCAGGACTACCTGGCCGTACTGCTCTGCAGGAATGGTGAGCCTCCTATGTGCCCTGTATATATCGCTCAGAAGAGCTTATTCAACCTCTTGTTCTAAACTGGAAAATACTGATTAGAGTTTTGTCAGTTATTCTGTCTTGATATTCAAAAACTGCTGAACTCTGGGATAAGCAAGTATCATATACTGTAATTGTATTGGTCATATGTATTCTTCTTGAATCTTGGTGTGCTCTGCAGGGGCGGACTGACAACTCAATAGGGGATCATGGGGCCCCTGTGTCCTTGCCCAAACTCAAAAAAGCCTATGAAAATGGTACCAGGGGCAGCTCATGGGGCCCCCTACTGACCCCGGGCCCTCGGGCAGTGCCCGAGTGTCGAAATGGTCAGTCCGCCCCTGGTGCTCTGTGTATTTCTTCCAGATCTGTGCAGCAATTCAGTGTGAGACTTCCTGTAATAAAGACCACTCACTGCTGCTGTTACACCTTGTGCGGGGGGACTGGTCTTGTATCCTCCTGTAGTTTTCTGCAAGTCTGCTGGGTGGAACCTGCTGGGTCCACAGCTCTCGAGGAATGTATTTAAATGAAAGCCTTTATGCCCAGAGTTTAGCTTTCCAGCATATGAGAACCATAACAATTTATTTTTCCTAATTGCTCCATTTTGGTCTGTTTACTGTGTTTTGTTATTTCTGTTTGATCCATACAAAAAAATACATGTTAAGTAAAATTTCATAGCTGTCCTGTATACACTCCCTGGGTTATCTCAAGGAGTCTTATTAGCCCAAAGTGGAAAAAGCCAGTGGCTCACCATAAAAATTCAATGCAGGTGTAATTTTATTGTTCCAGACACACGGACACAGAGCCCCCACCTTACAGGGTATTGGGTGAAATACCTACAATAATTAGTATCTACAATAATTGTAGAATAATAAGGTATCTACAATAATTGTAGAATCTCATAATTTTTCTACAGTTAAGCCCAGTTTTTTGTTTGGAACACATCAAAGGAGGAGATTCCAGGTGGGGACCTTGTGTTTGTTTGTCTGGAACAATAAAGTTACACCTGCGCTGAACTTTAATGGAGCATCATCTGCTTTTTCTCCTTCAGGTTTACTAGTGGTTGGGGCATAGGCCAACCGCCTGCTCTGGTTCTGGTACTTGGTAAGCCAAATGAGTGAACCTATGTAACGGGCTTGTGACTTGGACTTTTAACACCCCTAATCCTCCTCCAGTAAGGGTTACAGAGGTCTGAAGTTGGATAGCCAGGGGTGGACTGACCATTTGGAAACTCGGGCACCGCCCGAGGGCCCGGGGTCAGTAGGGGGCCCCATTAAATGCCCCTGGTACCTTTTTCATAGGCATTTTTGAGTTTGGGCAAGGACACAGGGGCCCCATGATCCCCTATTGCCCGGGGGCCCCATGAGTTGTCAGTCCGCCGCTGCCAGGGGCATATTTGCCACAAGTCAAACAAGGCATTAGCCTAGGGTGGCATTTTTTAGGGGGGGCAGCACTGCCCCCTGGAAGAAGGGACATATGCGGCATGGGGACCAGGTGGGATCCGAGAGAGGCTGCGGGCTGCTTGATGATGTATGCAGAGCCCAACTGTCGTTCTCGGGGATGTCCAGAGCTGTGAAGGTGAGTGTCTCTCTGTCGTCATGTGGGGGGAAGTTAGTGGAAGGCTCTCTCGGGTGGGAGGATGGGGCAGGGGTGTTGTTGGTCACTGTCAGGCTCTCTCCCCAGGAAGGGGTGGTGGAGGCATCTGGTGTTGGTTGGTGTCAGGCTCTCTCTCTGCCTGGGAGGGGGGAGGAGTCTGACTTTTGTGTTGCCTAGGGTAGTACAAAACCTAAATACACCACTGTGGATAGCCCAGAACGGTTTGCAAGAGGCTGTAGTCCTGTTCAGAGAAACCGTGAAGGTCCCTATCAGTAAAGATACTGGCATCTTCAAATGTTTTCCTAAAAGTCAGATTGGGGTTATTTGAAAGGAAAATGTGTTGAATAGTAAGAGCAGTTCAGTGATGACATCTGTTGCATACATTACATTTCATAGCATTGATTACATTCATTTGCTAATTCCCTCGAGCGTTCTCTAGAATTGTTACATTGTATCTCTTGTCACAAAGATGTACTGTATGTATTTTCTATGGTCCTTCAGCCCTATTGGCCATAATGTGATATTTTATTATAGCCCATAATGTAAGAACATTTATTCAGAAAAGAAAATGGTTCAAAGATCATTTGTTTGTGCCGTATTTCCACAGAAGGTATGTACGTGCAAATTCATTGAACAAATGGGTATGCAATTTTTTTTAAGAGTCCCTTATGTACAATTTCCATAACATTTCAATAATATTTATTGTCAGTCTTTAGTTTGCCCCTTTCATCAGATGTTCCCATCAGAGCGCCCCCTTACATCATGTATCCCCATTAGACTGCTTTCTTCCATCGGGTGTCCTCATCAGAGTGTCACCTTACATCAGGTGTCCCCATCAGCATTCCTCATTACATCATGCCCAAAGCAATATTCTGCATATGACTCAAGGCAAGAAATATGTCACCAGCACACCATGGAACACCATAAAAAGGGTCCAATGCTTTACCAAATGACCACATCACAGCAAAGGATAGCAACATTTCAGAGCCATGCAGGACCCCTTCATCATGCATGCGATGGATGGTCACATGCCAGATTAAGTGGTCCAGTGTGGTTCAGAAGTGTTGCTATCTTCTGCTGTGATGTGACCGTTCAAAAAAAGCTTTAGACCCTTTTTATGGTGTTCCCTGGTGTGCTGGTGACATATTTCTTGCCCTTGCCTCAAGTGTTCCCATCAGAGTGCCCCTTACAAGTGTCCCCATTGGAGCACCCTCGTACCTTTTAGTGCCAGGGAAGCAGAGGGTGGGAGCCAGGAGGTGGAGTAAGGAGGGTGTTGTGGTTGGCTAGTTATGACCCTATCACCACTCCAGCCCTGTTATAACACAGTCCCACCTGCTGAGGCCGACCCCTCCGCTATTTTGTGCCCTGCTGCTTGCTGTAGGCCTCCTCATGACATCCCCAGCCATAGACCTTTATATCTGAAGAAGGAATGTTCAGACAATAAATAACTTCAGTGCCCTGGTGTTGTTCATGTAATGGCAGGACAGCCACATCACAAGGACATTAATTCCAGAGTCATTTGACATGCTCAGGCAATCACATAAAGTGGACGATCCGCAGTAGTCTGAGGTGAAAGCACATGCAGCACCTCACAGCCATCTCACTACAGTCTCTCCTCAGGGTCAAAAGTACTCACAGGACTGTGTTCCTTGCAGACACGTCCTAGATGGGTACATCTTTCCCGGGAACCCTCCATGGAAGCAGCTTCATATGGGATCTCCAGCCTGGCCCGTAAGGCCATATGCAATCCACTCTAGCCCCCATCTTCTTAAGGGACAGACTATCTACAGCCGGCTTCTCCAGCATACAGGTCCACTCTACCTGGCCTCCTGGTCTGTCTAGGGCCCACATGTGTAGATTACATTTTCACCGATGTGGGGTGTGTGGATTCCATGCTTTGAATCTATTGTGCTCCCTCCCCATTTAGCTTATACTGTACAGGACCATTGATCAGGGGGTACCACCAGTCCTCTTGTACAGGGCCCAGGCCAACAGGGGGGCCCGGACAGCTGGGTGAATAAGATGTGGGAAGGGAGGGTGATCGGCACGGTGGGGGGCAATCACTGGAACCGATCCCCTGTATGGCCCTCTCTCTGCAGCAACTGTAAACTGCCTACTTCTCTTCTTCCACTTTTAGCTGCTGCAGAGAGAGTCATACAGGGGATCATTTCCAGTTATTGCCACCCACTCATCACCCTCCCTGTGCACCATACGTCCCCCCCCCTTGCCCAGGCTCCCATATGTGCGCCCACCCCTGCAGTGCTGCCAGGTTCCATCCTTTCCTTCCCACTGTCAGCTGCTAGCACACAATAGGATTCTTCAGGATCCAGAGTGGGGGAAGGGTACAATAAATATGTTACCAGTCTCTTCCTTTCCTGAGTGAACATAATGAGTGATCAGTACTGATCACTCACTGTGTTCATTCATAACTGAATAAAAGTAAACTGTGTTTTACACGTTGGCTGTATGGGGCCATGTGGTTTCTAACAGCAGCCCTGATACTGTATATAAGTGCTCAGTCACCCCTGACATCACTTGTGGGAGGG
Organism: Staurois parvus; assembly: GCF_062004578.1. Taxonomy (NCBI): domain Eukaryota; kingdom Metazoa; phylum Chordata; class Amphibia; order Anura; family Ranidae; genus Staurois; species Staurois parvus. The sequence goes on from NW_028317975.1 coordinate 1,858,331, forward strand.
CTCTACCTAAAGGGGCCTAACACCTAATGTCACTTGCTGCCATAACAGACACATTTCTGCTACAGAGCCACCTAGTAGTGAAGTGGCTAACTGCACCTGCCTATACGCGGTCCTGGACAGAAGAAATGCCATTCCAATGTTGAGTATATGGCATGCACATGAGATCATTCCTTTTTATGTTGCCACCATCAGGGGCATATTTACCACAAGGCAAACAAGGCATTTGCCTAGGGCGGCATTTTTCAGGGGGACAGCGCTGCCCCCCGGAAGAAGGAACACATGCCGCTTGGGGACAAGGTGGGATCCAAGAGAGTCTGCCGGCTGCTTGATGGTGTATGCAGAGCCTGACTCTCATTCCTGGAGCTGTGAAGGGGAGTGTCTGTGAGTTTCCTTCTCTCTCTTGCCAGGGATGGGAGGGGGGTGGTAGTGGAAGGCTCTCTCGGCTGGGCGGGAGGTGGTGTTGGTTGGTGTCAGGCTTTCCCCTTTGGGGGGGGGGGTGTGCTGCTGGTTGGTGTTATGCTCTATCCGCGGTTGGGGGGGTGTTGGCTGATGTTATGCTCTCTCCACAGTGGGGGGGCGTATTGGTCGGTCTCAGTCAGGCTCTCTCCGCGGGAAAGGTTGGTGCGGCTGCTTTTCGTGTTGCCTAGAGCAGCACAAAACCTAGATACACCACTGGCCACCATCCTAAAAACCAATCACTGCAAAGGAATACGCCCTAGGGATTGGCTGGCTAGCTGGCTGGGGGTTCAGACCGCCGTCCATCATTTAATGATGCCCGCTATAGACTGCTAAAGACACAGGATAGCTTCTCCTCTTCTGATAGTGACCGGTGCACTTTAGTTCTGTGTGCTCCATGGAAATTACAGGGCGTGACCTCCCCTTGCATTGTGGTAGAGGGAGTGCCAGGATCCTGCGGCGCAGGTGATAAATGCGCTAGCCGTTAAGTTGATTACCCCCATCCACCCAACAAGCTGAGAATGTGCTTGTAATTTTGTAAAAAAAAATCTCAAAACTCATTTGTTTTTTGGGACAATTTACACACTTTTCCTTGAGTCAGAATTAAAAGGCTCCGAATGAGCTGGAGATGCGTGACTTTGTATCACCAGATGCCTTTCCAAACGGCAAATTTACCAAATAAAAGTCCCCAGAGGCAGAGCGCTAATTAACAAACAGGTTTTCAGCCCAGCTGTTCGGAATATCGCGCCTTGTTTCCTTTTTTCTTTTTTTTTTTATTTTACACATTGATGCAGTAATATGAAGGACTGCGGTTTAAGACCAGCAAGACACCGGCAGATATTTCAAGACTGAATGACAGCAGAAATGACTTGCTTGGATGGTATAAGACATTAAACGGGAAAGTTGCCACTCCTAAATCACCGCGATGTTGTCACATAAGCAAAAAAAATTGCGGAACGCAATTTGTCCTCTGCAACACTAATATTTGGTAATGTCTTGACCTCCCTTCTTTAATTAGATTCTACCGTAATTATTTTTTCTTTGAGCTCATTAATATCCTCTTCTGAGAGACGGAGGCTTTTTAATAAGTTGAAATGGCGTTCTTAATCATTTTAATTGTCAGGCTGGGCAAATTTTTAATCTTGGAGTGGATTCTATAATTCTGACTCGCCGAGCGCCCGGTGGGATTTATGAAGAATTTTTTTGCAGTTGACTTACAGATTAGACTGACTCAGGGAATTTTTTAATTTAATACAGTCAAAAGGAGAAGAAAAGTTGTTATTGGACAAGGTGTGTTGTTGACAAATCAATCCACTCTTTCCCTTAGAAAAAAATTGAAAAGAAAAATGAAAAGAAAAAAGCTTTAGTAGAATTATAGTGGGAGTTGTTTGTGTGTGTCGATTGTAGTTTGGAATGCTTTGCTGTCCGCCTGATTGGGGGTGCAATGGTGGTGATGTAAGGGTTACAGTCCTAGGCTACTTAACTCCTGACTGGACATTTTGTTATCATAGTTGGGTTGCTTTGTTGCCCTCTTGGTTGGAGGTTGCAATGTTGGTAAATGTTTAGGAACCATGTCATGGTCCTAAGCTGCTTGATTCCTGGCTGGACGTGTTATGGTTGCAGTTGGGTTGCTTTGTTGCCCTCCTGGTTGGAGGTTGCAATGTTGGTAAATGTTTAGGAACCGTGTCATGGTCCTAAGCTGCTTGATTCCTGGCTGGACATGTTGTGGTTGTAGTTGGGTTGCTTTGTTGCCCTCCTGGTTGGAGGTTGCAATGTTGGTAAATGTTTAGGAACTGTCATGGTCCTAAGCTGCTTGATTCCTGGCTGGACATTTTGTTATCATAGTTGAGTTGCTTTGTTGCCCTCCTGGTTGGAGATTGCAATGTTGGTAAATGTTTAGGAACCGTGTCATGGTCCTAAGCTGCTTGATTCCTGGCTGGACATGTTGTGGTTGTAGTTGGGTTGCTTTGTTGCCCTCCTGGTTGGAGGTTGCAATGTTGGTAAATGTTTAGGAACCGTGTCATGGTCCTAAGCTGCTTGATTCCTGGCTGGACGTGTTGTGGTTGTAGTTGGGTTGCTTTGGTGCCCTCCTGGTTGGAGGTTGCAATGTTGGTAAATGTTTAGGAACCGTGTCATGGTCCTAAGCTGCTTGATTCCTGGCTGGACGTGTTGTGGTTGTAGTTGGGTTGCTTTGCTGTCCTCCTGGTTGGGGGTGCAAATGGTGGCGATGTGTGGGAACTGTGTTATGGTCCTAGACTACTCAACTCCTGACCAGTGCTGTGATTGTAGTTCATTTGCTTTGTTGTCCTTCCGGTTTGGGGTGCCATAGTGGTAATGATGTGTGGGAACTATTTTATGGTCCTAGGCTGTTCCTGACTGGACATGTTCTGCTCACAGTTGGGTTGCTTTGTTGGCCTTCTGGTTGGGGGTGCAGTGGTGGTTACATAGTCTGGCTGAAAAAAGACAAAAGTCCATCCAGTTCAACCATTAAAAAAAAAAATTATAATCCTACACCCACAGTTGATCCAGAGGAAGGCAAAAAAAAACCAGCAAAGAATGATCCAATTTGCTCCTGCAGGGGAAAAAAATCCTTCCTGATCCCCCGAGAGGCAGAGATGGAGATCATATCCCCCCCTTATGTATTATACATGGAGATCATATCCCCCCCTTATGTATTATACATGGAGATCATATCCCCCCCCTTATGTATTATACATGGAGATCATATCCCCCTTATGTATTATACATGGAGATCATATCCCCCTTATGTATTATACATGGAGATCGTATCCCCCCTTATGTATTATACATGGAGATCATACCCCCCCCCCCCCTTATGTATTATACATGGAGATCATATCCCCCCTTATGTATTATACATGGAGATCATATCCCCCTTATGTATTATACATGGAGATCATATCCCCTCTTATGTATTATACATGGAGATCATATCCCCCCTTATGTATTATACATGGAGATCATATCCCCCCTTATGTATTATACATGGAGATCATATCCCCCCTTATGTATTATACATGGTGATCATATCCCCCCCTTATGTATTATACATGGAGATCATATCCCCCCCTTATGTATTATACATGGTTATCATATCCCCCCTTATGTATTATACATGGTGATCATATCCCCCCTTATGTATTATACATGGAGATCATATCCCCCCTTATGTATTATACATGGAGATCATATCCCCCCCTTATGTATTATACATGGTTATCATATCCCCCCTTATGTATTATACATGGTGATCATATCCCCCCTTATGTATTATACATGGAGATCATATCCCCCCCTTATGTATTATACATGGTTATCATATCCCCCCTTATGTATTATACATGGTGATCATATCCCCCCTTATGTATTATACATGGAGATCATATCCCCCCTTATGTATTATACATGGAGATCATATCCCCCCTTATGTATTATACATGGAGATCATATCCCCCCTTAATCTCCTCCTCTCTGGTAATGTGTGGGAACCATGTTATGGTCCTAGACTACTCGACTTCTGACTAAACGAGTTGTGATCATAGATGGGTTGCTTTCTTTGCCTACTCTTTGGGGGTGCAAACGTGGTGATGTGTGGGAACTGTGGTATGGTCCTAGGCCTCTTGGCTCTGGAGTGGACATGTTCTGATCATAGTTGAGATGCTTTATGGTCCTCCTGGTTGGGGGTGCAATGGTGGTGATGTGTGGGAACCATGTTACTGTCCTTGACTGCTCAACTCCTGACAGAACTGTTGAGGGGTGCTGGTTCTGGTTCATCAGACGGCCACTGTCATACAACTCAGTGCTCGTTGGTTAAGATGTTTTATTTTGGTAAGTTCACTAGGGTCCCATCAGCAGTTTTCAATGTCCCTGTTGCATGGGATGTAATCTGGGTACAGGCAATTTTAGACAAGTGGTGCCCAGTTTGTGCGTTGGTTGGGATTAGGTACTGCTAAAAGGTTTTGAGGTATATGGGATCCCTTTCTTCAGGCCTTGTAGGGCTGAAGAAGAGAAATAGGTTCTATATGTAGTGACCCCCCTGGCTGGGAGAAATGTAAACCCCCAGCACCAGGGTGGGCTGACATTACTGAGTGGATCCATGGCCACAGTGGAGAGTTACCAAAGTGAAGGGCACCAGTCACGTTAGTCTTTTTAAACTTTTATTACTCTGGCTTCCAAAAAAGAGAGGGTTAGGGTTTCAGATACCTCCAGAAACATGGATCCCAGACTCCACCACATTCCTACTTTATCCAGGAACCTCTGAGGGCAAACTCCATCCCCCTCCGGCACCACTTCTTCTGGCTCTACACCTTGGGTGCTGTACTCTTCTTGACCAGGTAGTGCACCTTGAGGATTCTGTGCTAGGCCCAAACAGGCTTGTGGCCCAATCAACAAATACTACTGCACTCACCTCTTCAGGCTACAGGCTGGGGAGAAAGAACACTCAGCAGGTCATTCTCCAAATATTGATAGCCTCCCCCAGCATACACTACTTGCCATGAACCTCCTAGTGGTTGGCCAGGGGAGACATAAATATTCATAGCCCAAGATTGTTACAGCCATGTCTATTGACCCAAGTGCCAGTGACATCCAATGCAGTGGCGTCCCGAGACAGCTGCAGGGGGTGTGGTCCGCACCTGGTGACACCTACCGCACGGGGTGACACCGGACCCGCTCCACAAAAAGGTAAGTTGTAAAGCAAGCCAACAATCCCCGCAGGATGGATCTGATGCATCCTGCGGGGATCGTCGGCTTTCTTTACAACTTACAGTTTCTTGGAGCGGGTCAGGTGTCACCCCATATAGGTTGCATGCCGATGATCCTCGTCAGCATGCAACCTATACGGGGTGACCCCGGACCCGCTATAAGAAAAGGTAAGTTGTAAAGAAAGCCGACAATCCCTGCAAGATGCATCAGATCTGCGGATTGAGCATAATGGATTGGAGTCAGATCCATTATGCTCAAACCGCAGATCCGATCCATTCTGCGGGGATCGTCGGAGGGGGTGTCACCAAGTGTTATTGCACCGGGTGACACCAACCCTAGGGACGCCCCTGACCCAATGGCAGTAGGCGAGAACAACAGCAAAAAAAAAAACACTAGCAGCTGCTGTCACCTTCAAAGCAGTCCCCTTGTCAAGTGTTGCACTTTTCTAGATGACTGTGCCACTGTTGGAAACATTGCTGGAATTCGTTTTCCGGGTTGCTGTGCAGTATCTTTGTCGCGGCACACTGAATGTCATCAAATCTATGTCCTTTTAAAGCATTTTTTTTATTTTGGAAACAGCCAAAAGTCGCAGGGTGCTGAGTCAGGGGAAAAAGGTGGTTGGTCAAGTTTCAGAATGGATTTCAGGAACTTGCAAACACTTCATGTGCAGGAGCATTGTCGTGGTGGAGAATATACTTTTCAGACCAGAATTCCCATCTTACAATTAGGTGAGGTGCACTCTGTCCACATTTACATCCATGCTTTGTGTTTTTGGCTGCCCACTTCTTGCATCATCGTGGACACCCTCCCAACCCCTCCTTAAACTGCCCATGCCATTCAAAAACAGTTAATTTCTTCAGGGAATGTTCTCCATAAGCCTTTTGTATCAGACCTAACGTTCCACTCACACTTTTGACAAACTTCACACAAAATGTGATTGCTCTAGATTCCCTTCACTCATTTTATGCCAACAGTGCAATGCACACGCGTTTTATTTCTTCTCCTACTCCATAAATACTGGGTCTACAGGTCTGCGACCCAGGAGATTGCAAGTTAGAACACGTCAGAACACGCTGGAGTGTGAATGGCTGTGTGACTCACCACCCTAGTGCTACGTTGCGGGCATTCCGGGAATTAAATTGTCACACCTCGTATACTGCGTATAGCTGAGGCAACATACAGACAGCGATCCCAACCGTTGCACCTGTTAGTGAGGTAAATAGTTAATTTGAACCAGTTTGGTCCAAACAAACTAAAGTTAAAGAAAACCTGGGGATTTAACTTCCTAGATTTGCTAAATTTTGATTTAATGCAGGAAAAAAAAAAAAACAGTTTAAGATGTAGAAAAGCCATTTGAACCACTTGCCGTCTGGCCGCTGTATATAAACGGCCAGACGGTGGCAGTCCAGAAGCGGGTTGCCGTTCATAAACGGCGCCCGCATTTTCAAGCTGTGCGCACTCCCTGGGAGCGCGCAGCACCGCGATCCTGTGCCCGCTGTGTCCTCCGGACACAGTGGAACACCAATTGTCATACGGGACCTCTGTGCGAGGTCCTGATCATGTGATCACTGATTGGCCAATCAGTGATCACCTGCAGAGTAGTAAGCAAGATGTTACATCTGACATTATTGCTTACTACGTGTGAAATCTGTGAATGATCACAAGGGTCACATGGTACGGGGCTATTCACAACAGCCTTGTACCATGTGACAAGCTGTGACCAATCACAGCTCACACAGCATTTCTCAATGGGTGCAAGAATGCAGCCAGAGAGAAGGAGAAATGATTGATTTTACATCCTCTATGGGTGTAAAAGCAATCAGTGTAAAAAAACAAAAAAACAAAAAAAAAAACCCTTCATCACCCCCCACAAGTAGTACAGTGTCACTATGGTGACACTGTACTGCTAGGGTGGCAGTATGTTAAAAAAAACCCATAAATAATAATATTAAAAAATAAAATAAAAATGTAAAAACTTTTTTTTTTAATTATAATTTTTGGTTATAAACTAATTTAGGTTCTTTTTTTTTTACTAAAAAGATAACGGAATACATTTTGGCCAAGATTTATGATGAAATATTATTTATTTGCAAAATTTTAGAAGAAAAACACTTTTTTTCAAAATTTGGGGACTTTTTCATTTATATAGCAAAAAAAAAGAAAATCCCAGCGGTGAATAAATACCACCAAAATAAAGTTTTATCTGTCTCAAAAAAATGCTAAAAATTCATATGGGTACAGTGTTGCATGACCGCGCAATTGTCATTCAAAGTGTGACAGCGCTGAAAGCTGAAAATTGGCCTGGACAGGAAGGGGGGAAAGTGTCCGGACTGGAAGGGGCTGAAAGTGTCCCGACTGGAAGGGTGGGAAAGTGTCCGGACTGGAAGGGGGGGAAAGTGTCCGGACAGGAAGGGGGTGAAAGTGTCCAGACTGGAAGGGGGTGAAAGTGTCCGGACTGGAAGGGGGTGAAAGTGTCCGGACTGGAAGGGGGTGAAAGTGTCCGAACTGGAAGGGGGTGAAAGTGTCCGGACTGGAAGGGGGTGAAAGTGTCCAGACTGGAAGGGGGTGAAAGTGTCCAGACTGGAAGGGGGTGAAAGTGTCCGGACAGGAAAGGGGAGAAAGTGTCCCGACTGGAAGGGGGGGAAAGTGTCCGGACTGGAAGGGGGTGAAAGTGTCCGGACTGGAAGGGGGGAAAGTGTCCAGACTGGAAGGGGGTGAAAGTGTCCGGACAGGAAAGGGGGGAAAGTGTCCAGACTGGAAGGGGGTGAAAGTGTCCAGACTGGAAGGGGGTGAAAGTGTCTGGACAGGAAAGGGGGGAAAGTGTCCAGACTGGAAGGGGGTGAAAGTGTCCAGACTGGAAGGGGGTGAAAGTGTCCGGACAGGAAAGGGGAGAAAGTGTCCCGACTGGAAGGGGGGGAAAGTGTCCGGACTGGAAGGGGGTGAAAGTGTCCGGACTGGAAGGGGGGGAAAGTGTCCGGACAGGAAGGGGGTGAAAGTGTCCAGACTGGAAGGGGGGGAAAGTGTCCGGACTGGAAGGGGGTGAAAGTGTCCGGACTGGAAGGGGGTGAAAGTGTCCGAACTGGAAGGGGGTGAAAGTGTCCGGACTGGAAGGGGGTGAAAGTGTCCAGACTGGAAGGGGGTGAAAGTGTCCGGACAGGAAAGGGGAGAAAGTGTCCCGACTGGAAGGGGGGGAAAGTGTCCGGACTGGAAGGGGGTGAAAGTGTCCGGACTGGAAGGGGGGAAAGTGTCCAGACTGGAAGGGGGTGAAAGTGTCCGGACAGGAAAGGGGGGAAAGTGTCCAGACTGGAAGGGGGTGAAAGTGTCCAGACTGGAAGGGGGTGAAAGTGTCTGGACAGGAAAGGGGGGAAAGTGTCCAGACTGGAAGGGGGTGAAAGTGTCCAGACTGGAAGGGGGTGAAAGTGTCTGGACAGGAAAGGGGAGAAAGTGTCCGGACTGGAAGGGGGGGAAAGTGTCCAGACTGGAAGGGGGTGAAAGTGTCCAGACTGGAAGGGGGGGAAAGTGTCCGGACAGGAAAGGGGGGAAAGTGTCCAGACTGGAAGGGGGTGAAAGTGTCCAGACTGGAAGGGGGTGAAAGTGTCTGGACAGGAAAGGGGAGAAAGTGTCCGGACTGGAAGGGGGGGAAAGTGTCCGGACTGGAAGGGGGGGAAAGTGTCCAGACAGGAAAGGGGGGGAAAGTGTCCGGACTGGAAGGGGGGGAAAGTGTCCGGACAGGAAAGGGGATAAAGTGTCCGGACTGGAAGGGGATAAAGTGTCCGGACTGGAAGGGGGTGAAAGTGTCCGGACAGGAAAGGGGATAAAGTGTCCGGACTGGAAGGGGATAAAGTGTCCGGACTGGAAGGGGGTGAAAGTGTCCGGACAGGAAAGGGGATAAAGTGTTCGGACTGGAAGGGGGGTGAAAGTGTCTGGACTGGAAGTGGTTAACTTAATACGCTTTTAAAATTGTGAGATGGATAAATGGAAGAAAATGACCAACGAGCAATTTGAAACCTCCATAAAAAGGCACCTTACTTAGAGATCCCTCTTTGGTAAATTCTCCATATTCCTATTTGCCCATTACAATGGAAGTTGCCCTTTAGCACTGATTGGTTATTCACCCTATTGGTATTCCAGCTTATAAAAGCACAGATTCATATTATTGACCATTATTTGCACATAAATGAAATGTTGAGTTTTAGTCCAGGAGAACCTTAGCCATCTATCTCCAGAATTAAGGAGCGCACATGTTCCGCCATGAATAGATATCTTATTAAAGGCAGAATTTATTTCCCGGCTGAACTTCAGAACCTTGTTACAATGTAACATGATTGATTGAACCCCCTATTTATGTCAGTGTGTTGCACACAGCAAGACGATCAACAAAATGCACTCGCAATTTGCATCTATTGTATCTGCTGAGTCGGGAACCAGCGCAGCAGATTGCAAGCTTTAATTCTTGTCTATTTTAAACAGAAACCCGCAGCTGTCTGCAATCTTTATTTCCAATAATATCTCAGGAGAGAAAGCGAATATTAGCTGTCACCTCAAATTGACCGATATAAGATTAAGGAACCTTTAGAATCATCTTTGGAGGCGGTAATTTATTTCATATAGTGTGTGCGCATATAGAGTGATCACCTTTGTAGGCACCATCTGTTCACACGCACATATGTGATAATGAAATGTTGGCCATAGGTTTCTCAAGAGATCAGGGATTGAGCAGAAATATAGTAGTCTAAAAAATTGATATTTTATGTATGAAATGTTATATTTATTTAAAGTTGCAAGACATTAAAGGAACCTTTACGCCCATTTTCTCCCACCTTGGACAAAATAGAATATATATATATATATATGCGGCACAGTGGCTTAGTGGTTAGCACTTCCACCTTGCAGTAATTGGGTCATGGGTTTGATTCCTGACCATGGCGCCTCCTGCATGGAGTTTGCATGTTCTCCCTGTGTTCGTGTGGGTTTCCTCCCACACTCCAAAGACATGCTGGTAGGTTAATTGGCTCCTGTCTAAAAAAAAATTGTCCTAGTTTCATCCCTGGCCATCCGGTTGGGGAAAGACCTGGCAACCTACCCTGTAAAAATAATTGCTAAGAGAATTCATGGAAAAAGTTGCTTACGAGTGACGTTCCATGCAATCGCCAAGGGTTGGATACGACTGGAGAGATAAAAAGTTTTTTGGTAAACTTTTTATCTATCATATTTCTGGTGAGAACCCAATGCCTGCAGACTCTTGGGATATATCCCAGAAGACTTTGGCCAATCCCAAGAGTGATGGGTGCCCATGGCTCGCCAACTAGAGCACTGGCTGCCCATTATGCCCCAAATGGAGCACTGGGTGCCCACTATTCCACAGCTAGAGCATTGGGTGCCCATGATTCCATCTAGAGTGCTGTGTGCCCACGGTTCCCCAGCTTGAGTTCTGGGTGCCCATGATGCCTTAACTAAAGCACTGGATGCCCATGATACCCCAACTAACGCACTGGGTGACCATAATTCCTCAGCTAGAGCACTGAGTGCCCATGATTCCATGCTAGAGCACTGGGTGACCATGATTCCTCAACTAGAGCACTGAGTGCCCATGATTCCATGCTAGAGCACTGGGTGACCATGATTCCTCAACTAGAGCACTGGGTGCCCATGATTCTCCAACTAAAGCATTGGGAGCCCATGATTCCCAAACTAGAGTGCTGTGTGCCCATGATTCTCCAGCTAGAGTGCTGCGTGACCGTGATTCCCCAACTAGAGCGCTGGGTGCCCATGATTCCTGAACTAGAGCCATGGATGCCCATGATTCCCTAACAAGAGCTCTGGGTGCCCTTGATTCCCCAGCTGGAGCACTGGGTGTACACGATCAGGGGCGGACTGACAACTCATGGGGCCCCCGGGCAATAGGGGATCATGGGGCCCCTTTGTCCTTGCCCAAACTCAAAAAAGCCTATGAAAAAGGTACCAGGGGCATCTCATGGGGCCCCCTACTGACCCCAGGCCCTCAGGCAGTGCCCTAGTTTCCAAATGGTCAGTCCGCCCCTGGGTGTGAAAGAAAAGCCTAAATTCTGAGTTGTCAACAGAAATCTTCCAATGGGTAGACTACTTTAGAGATTTCCTCACTTTGGAGGGATTTCCTCTCACTTCCTGTTTTGGCTATGGGACAGGAAGTGAAAAAAAAAATCTCCACAATGGGACACAGAAGGCAAAAAAAAAAAAAAATTATAGGGGTCATAACCCTCCCTTACTCTATCCAAGATGAGTAAAAACGTTGTATCTTTACTGCTGCTTTAACTTCTTCTTCCTCTTTTCCCCTTGACTTTTATTTTTCTGCCGACTTTTTTTTTTTTACAAATATTTTACAAATTACAATCACTCTGGCTATATAAAAACTGTTCTATGGCTTCTTTTTCTAAAATAAATAATAATAATTAGTTTTCTCAGAAACCAATTTAAACTGCAGAAGAGAAAATACACATTAATTAGTCACTGGTAGCATCAAACCCTCAGCTTCCTCTGGTGTCAGAGCCGAGGTTGGATATGAGTGAGTTGGGAGATCTATCTGAACCCCAGAGCCCAATTGTAAGTGTTGTGCATTGCGAGCCGCCTACTTATCATACTTCTCTCCATCACATGTTCCTTTGTACTGCAGAAGAAGTCATTACATTAGATTGCCCTTGGTAGGAAATTTCATCAAGGAAAACAAATTTTTGAATTAAACAACGAAATCCAAGATTTTGATATTTGTTTGCAAGTATATTGCCAAAATTATTGGGCCGCCGGCCTTTCCACGCACATGACCTTTAATGGCCCCCCAGTCTTAGTCCGTAGGGTTCAATATTGAGTTGGCCCCGCCCTTTGCAGCTATAACAGCTTCAACTCTTCTGGGAAGGCCATCCACAAGGTTTAGGAGGGTGTCTATGGGAAGGCTGGACCATTCTTCCAGAAGCACATTTGTCAGGTCAGGCACTGATGTCGGGGGAGGAGGCCTGGCTCGCAGTCTCGGCACTAATTCATCCCAAAAGTGTTCTAATGGGTTGAGGTCAGGACTCTGTGCAGGACAGTCAAGTTCCTGGACCCCAAACTAGCTCATCCATGTCTTTATGGATCTTGCTTTGTGCGCAGTCATGTTGGAACAGGAAGGGGCCATCCCCAAACTCTTCACATAAAGTTGGGAGCATGAAATTGTCCAAAATGTCTTGGTATGCTAACGCCTTAAGAGTTCCCTTCACTGGAACTAGGGGGCCAAGCCCAACCCCTGGAAAACAACCCCACACCATAATTCCCCCTCCACCAAACTTTACACTTGACACAATGAATTCAGGCAAGTACCGTTCTCCTGGAAACTGCCAAACTCAGGCACAGAGAAGCATGATTGGTCACTCCAGAAAATATATCTTCACTGCTCTAGAGTCCAGTGGCGGTGTGCTTTACACCATGGCATCCAACTCTTTGCATTGGCATTGCACTTGTTGATGTAAGGCTTGGATGCAGCTGCTCAGCGATGGAAACCCATTCTATGAAGCTCTCTGCACACTGTTGTTGTGTTAATCTGAAGGCCACACCAAGTTTGGAGGTCTTTAGCTATTGACTCTGCAGACAGTTGGTGACTTCTGCGCACTGTGCGCTTCAGCATGCGCTGACCCCGCTCTGTCATGTGACGTGGCCTACCACTTGGTGGCTGAGTGGCTGTTGTTCCCAGTTGCTTCCACTTTGTTATAATCCCACTAACAGTTGAGCGTGGAATATTTAGTAGCCAGGAAATGTCACGGATGGACTTATTGCACAGGTGACCACCTATCACGGGACCACGCTTGGAGTCACTGAGCTCCTGAGAGCGACCCATTCTTTCACCAATGTTTGTAGAAGCCGTCTGCATGCCTAGGGGCTTGATTGTATACACCTGTGGCCATGGAGGTGATTGGAACACCTGAATCACATGATTTGGAGGGTGGGACCAATACTTTTGACAATATAGTGTATCTGAATCTGACCTGGTATCAGCCTCACACAACATCAGGGTTGGAGTGTGAGAGGAGAAGCAGCACAAGGAGCCAGTCAGTTCATGGATTTACAAGAAACATGTTGATTGGAGGACAGAGCAGAACGACAGAGAGATGGGCTCATCACTGTGCTGCTTCTTTTTTCACTGTCCAGTCACAGACTGGGGACAGGTCTAGCGTGACCTGGGCCCATAGGAAGTGGGTAGAATGATGCTAGCCATCAGACTAAGGGAATCTGCTGGCAGAAAAAAAAAGTATCGCAGTGGAAATCTTTGGATTGAAGGTGAACATTACAGCAAACATTGTTTTTTTTATTTTATATTTTAATAGGGTATGTCTTTTCATGTGGATATATGTGGCTGGAGTTCTGCTTTAAAGTGGTTGTAAACCAAAGACATGAAATATGAACAAAGCACATCCTTCTACAGTGTGTACTTGTCTCAATTCAGAGCACCAAGGAGGTTGATTTACTAAAACTGGAGAGTGCAAAGTCTGGTGCATAGAAACAAGTCAGCTTCAAGGTTTTATTATCAAAGCTTAATTGAACAAGATAACGCTGGAACCTGATTGGCTACCATGCACAGCTGCTCCAGATTCTGAGTGCAGATGTTTTAGTAAATCTCCCCCTATGTGTTATTTCTGTCTCCTGCTCCATTCCTCTGCTGTCAGCATGAATCGCTTTTGACAAGTTTTCCTGATACCATGAGAAAAAAAGGTGACAGGGGTGGGAGCTCCAGGACACAGCCTGTGATTGACAGCCTCAGCTCTGTATCTCTGTATTTGTGAGCTGTATGAAGGGGGAAGGGGGGGTCCCTTACCTCCAATCTGCTCTCATTGAGTTCTGCAGAGTAGAACTTCAGCTCCCTGCCCCTGCTTTCTTGAAAGCTCAGGCAAGCTGTATAAATTCTGGTCTTTGAACAGCTGTAGAGGAGAGAGGGCCGCAGACAAACAGGTACAACTTAGGTAGGAAGCTTTGTTTCATCTCTGTACATCACCTGAGGCCAGTCACTTCACTGGGTATATGGAAGGGTTCACAACCACAATCAGAGCTGCTGGGGAATCCATAATTTTTATTTATTTGATTATTTTGTTTTTCTTGTTGTATTTTTATTATTATTTTTCTTTTAACTTAAATTGGAATTAATTGTAGATGTTATACTATAATGACCCTCTGCAATGGAGGTAAAGTGTGTTGGTGTGTGTATGTGGGGATGGGGGGAGGGGAAGGTAGTTATGACAATAGATTACACGCATTTAGCTGATGTGTGACAAATCTTTCACTTAGTAATTATCTGCTCCGGGGCGAGAAGACACGTTGGGATTCAGCCGTGTCACTGCGTAATTGTCATCAGGAGTGCGGGGTAGGGAGGCCCTGCGCACAACTGTGTTTACTCGTTAATTGCGTCCATCGAGATTTCCAATGCTATTATCTACTGTCAGGAGAAACACGAGATCTCCATCAACCCCCTAAAGGAAATGATGCTTCACAAACACATAATTCACTTAGACACGACTCTGCCCAACATAAAGCAACATGACATCGGTGTATGGAGCCGACAAAAGTGTTGAAGTGGTGGCTTCCATTGACACACTGACTTTTGGGGGTCCCAGAACAATGACACACTGAGACTTGGGGGTCCCAGAACAATGACACACTGATACTTGGGGATCCAGATCAATGGCACACTGACACTCAGAGGTACAGAAGAATGACACGCTGACATTTGGGGGTCCCAGAACAATGACACACTGACATTTGGGGGTTCCAAAACAATGATACACTGACACTAGGGCATCCTGAACAATGACACACTGATACTTGGAGGTCCCAGAACAGTTACACATTGACACTTGGGGGTCTTGGGGTCCCAGAACAATGATACACTGACACTCTGGGGTTCCAGAACAATGGCACACTGTCACTTGGGGGTCTAGAACAGTGGCGCACTGACACTTGGGGATCCCAGAACAATGATACACTGATACTTGGGGGTCCAGAAAAATGACACACTGACACTTGGGGGGTCTAGAACAATGACACACTGACACTTGGGGGTCTAGAACAATGATATACTGATACTTGTGGGTCCCAGAACAATGATACACTGATACTTGGGGGTCCAGAACAATGACACACTGACAGTTGGGGGTCCCAGAACAGTGACACGCTGACAATTGGGGGTCCCAGTAAAAATGACACACTGAGACTTCGGGGTCCAGAACAATGACACATTGACACTTGAGGGTCCCAGAATAATGACACACTGATACTTGGTGGTCCCAGAACAATGACTCACTGACACTTGGAGGTACAGAACAATGACACACTGACACTTGGGGGTCCCAGAACAATGACTCACTGACACTTGGAGGTACAGAACAATGACACACTGACACTTGGGGGTCCCAGAACAATGACACACTGACACTTGGAGGTACAGAACAATGAAACACTGACACTTGGGGGTCCAGAACAATGGCACATTGACACTTAGAGGTACAGAACAATGACACACTGACACTTGGGGGTCCAGAACAATGACACACTGACACTTGGGGGTCCCATAACAGTGACACGCTGACAATTGAGGGTCCCAGAGCAGTGATACACTGATACTTGGGGTTCACAGCAATGGCATTCTGACACTTGGGTGTCCCAGAACAATGACACACTCACACTTGGGGTTCAGAACAATGACACACTGACACTTGGGTGTCCCAGAACAATGACACACTGACACTTGGGGGTCCCAGAACAATGACACACTGACACTTGGGTGTCCAGAACAATGATACACTGACACGTGGGGTTCAGAACAATGACACACTGACACTTGGGGGTCCCAGAACAATGACACACTGACACTTGGGTGTCCAGAACAATGATACACTGACACGTGGGGTTCAGAACAATAAAACACTGACACTTGGGGGTTCCAGAACAATGATGCACTGTCACTTGGAGGTCCCAGAACAATGACACACTGACACTTTGGGGTTCAGTACAGTGACACAATGACACTTGGGGGTCCCAGAACAATGACACACTGACACTTCATCCAGCTAGCCCTTGAAGTTACAGGATTTTTGTCATACTAATGTTGGTACATTCATTTCTCTCCCCATTCACAGGTGCATGGAATGCGTCCTAGATCCAGTGCCCAGCACATCATATAACAGATCCAACCTTCCATTATTGAGTTCCCATTTAAATGCCACTTTCATTTATCTACTGAATAAAGGATCAGATGTTGGCGGACGCATTTCTAACTAAAACAGTCTTAGTCATAGTGGTTTAGTGGTTACATTGTATCAAAGAGCTTCCCTTTATTTGTAAAGAACGCCAGACAATGGATTGCAGCCAAAATCCCACTTAAACCTGAAGAGGGAAATGCAGTCTTAAAATAACCAGATAAAATGTATGTAACTAAGTACCAGGCGTAAGAAACATAACAAAAGCCAATGCATCTTCAGTCATTTACAAGACCGATCCAAGGGACTTATATTTGGGATATATATTTATATTTAATTATAGGCAGAACCTAATATATCGGGTTGGCGGTTACTTAAATAAGTTGGATGTTCCTGCCCACCTTTGCATGTTCCATTGTTTCTATACTTACCCCTTCCAGATGTCTTCATGACTAGTGCACAAGAGATAGGCTAGTCAAGACCCCCTACACACCATCCCACTCTCTCAGATACTCCTTTTACATATCATTAAAGAAAAACAAAACACCGATTGGAGTAAAATGGCCAACACGGCCTTTTATTAACACTTCAACCTCCATTCACAAAACATTCCTTAAAACAGAAACATACAGGAGAAGTTGTTGGTCTTCGAAGGCAGCAAACCAGCGGCAGACTGACCATTTGGAAACCCGGGCACTGCCCGAGGGCCTAGGGTCAGTAGGGGGCCCCATGAGATGCCCCTGGTACCTTTTTCATAGGCTTTTTTGAGTTTGGGCAAGGACACAGGGGTCCCATGATCCCCTATTGCCCAAAGGGCCCCATGAGTTGTCAGTCCGCCCCTGCAGCAAACCAAAACCGATATCCTCCTGAGGAACCTATATTATAACTAGGCCTCCAGCTGCAACACACCGGCTAGGAGACAAAACATACCATCCGCAGTGCAGAACCACCACCTTCCAGTTAAACCTCGGTTAACTGGAATGCCCCCGGGCACACCACACCACCGATGGGTCCCAACCATTATCTTTTACTTCAAAATAAGTTCCACCTCCAAAGACCAACAACAGCCTCCGGAACCTGAACAAGAAACCCGGAGAGTGACAAAATACCCACACAACCCCAAGGGAAGGCGGGAGGGAAGCTCGCTCACCGCTGTCTCCTCCTGCATTGAATTGACGACCCTCCCCATCCACACCCAAAGGTGTCGAAGACCCCACCCTAAACCCCCCAGTCACCAATCAGGTAACTTGTCCATATTCTAACTCCCACCTTTTCCTTTTAACCCTTTCCTGTCTTTACTAATCCCCTCTTAACCTAGTCATGTCTGCCCTGCGCTATTTTCTTTTCCTTCATTTCGCTACAGGCATCTCTTTCAAGTCATTTGTCACGCAGAGTCGTCTTTCCTGCCAGCAGTGGGTGGTCCTCAAGGGTGGAATGCCTCTGATTCAATGTGGTCAGCACCACTCTCTGCATCATTGTATGTGAATGGTGATGCCCCTTCAGTGTTCATGACAACCTACACTTACAGGATGTCCTCAGTCTTCTTGGTTGAATGTCACTTTAAAGTAAAGTCTGGCAATGACTGGTTCACCACCAGTGAATGTTTGCTGAAAGTCACATTCACTGCTTTATAAATACGCCCCCCTAGGGCACATACACACTAAAGCAACTCATTGTGGTTCATTAGCGCACATGGGTTAATGTGTGTGTTGGCACACGTTAACATGCATTGCATTTCATTGGGATATGGCTTTGGAATCAGTACTTATATGAATGCTGCTGCCAGACTCATCCACCTTACTAACCGTTCCGTATCTGCTACCCCTGTCTGCCAATCCCTCCACTGGCCTCCACTCAGTGTCCTCCATCCCTCTCTGCCAATCCCTCCACTGGCCCCCATTCAGTGTCCTCAACCCCTCTCTCCCAATCCCTCCACTGGCCCCCATTCAGTGTCCTCCATCCCTCTCTGACAATCCCTCCACTGGCCTCCACTCAGTGTACTCAACCCCTCTCTGCCAATCCCTCCACTGGCCTCCATTCAGTATCCTCAACCCCTCTCTGCCAATCCCTCCACTGGCCTCCACTCAGTGTCCTCCATCCCTCTCTGCCAATCCCTCCACTGGCCCCCATTCAGTGTCCTCAACCCCTCTCTCCCAATCCCTCCACTGGCCTCTCCTCAGTGTCCTCCATCCTTCTCTGCCAATCCCTCCACTAGCCTCAACTCAGTGTCCTCCATCCCTCACTGCCAATCCCTCCACTGGTCTCCACTCGGTGTCCTCCATCCCTCTCTGCTAATCCCTCCACTGGCCTCCACACAGTGTCCTCCATCCCTCTCTGTCAATCCCTCCAATGGCTTCCCATTGCCCAATGGATAAAATTCAAAACATTAAAAATAACATATAAAACCATTTATAACTCCGCCCCAAATTACATCACCAATCTTGTCTCTAAATATCACCCAAACCGTACTCTCTGCTCCTCGCACAACCTCCTGCTCTCTAGCTCTCTCGTCTCCTCCTCCCATGCTCATCTCCAGGACTTCTCCAGAGCTTCCCCCCATCCTCTGGAACTCTCTACTGAAATGTATCAGACTATCGCCTACTCTTCTCAGTTTTAGGCGATCTCTGAAAACCGATCTCTTCAGGGAAGCCTATCCTGCCTTCAGCTAATAATGGAATCTTCTACTCCTCCTACCAGTCCATCCCCCACAGTTACTACCTTTTGTATCACTAACCCCTCCCTCTTAGATTGTAAGCTCCCAGGATCAGGGCCCTCCTGACCCTCTTGTATTGAACTGTATTGTTGCTGTATTGTCTCCCGTTATATTGTAAAGCGCTGAGCAAACTGTTGGCACTATATAAATCCTGTATAATAATAATAATATATCCTCCGTGTTGGCCTCCCATAAGCTGTCGCAACTATTTATCCTTCACAGGGCATACCGAACGCCGGTTAGATTGTTTGAGTGGGGTAGGAGAGATACACCATTATGCCCAAAGTGTATGGCCTATAGAGGGGACTTTATTCACAAGATTTGGAGATGTCAAAAATTAGCAAGTTATTGGGGGGATGTTCTGGGGATTGTGTCTTCCCTCGCCCAGACTCCCATCCCATTGGATCCATTAGTGTGTCTACTGGGAGCGCTGGACCTTGAGATGTACTCCCAGGGTGTCTATAGTATGATTACTCGTCTCTTGTATTTAGCAAGAAAAATAATAGCTAGATACTGGCTGTCTAGTGCAATACCTTCTAAGAAATGCTGGGTGGAATATGTTAATTCTCTCCTTTTATGGGAACAAATGACCTATGGTCACCGTAATGCGTCGTGTACATTTGAGTTTATCTGGCAGAGCTGGTTAGATACACCCGGACTGGCCCCTCCAAGATTGATAATGAACAGACTTTAGCAAATATGATACATTACGGCTAGTTGATTGTTGAGATAGGACTTGGTGGCCCACCTGCAACTGTTATTGTTCTTGTTGAGTGTTCTGTTCTTCTTTTCTTCTTCTGGCTTTGATTTCTTTGACTTAATTTCTCCATACTCTGTAAAATCTTGATTGACCCGATACTCAATATCCACAACAAAGGGCTCTTGAAGATGTAATCCTACTGTGTTTGATGAATACATGCAATGTACATTTCTATCTGTACCCATCTGTAAGATTGTCTCATGCCCTATTATCTACTCATGTACTCCCTTTCAATTTTCAATAAAAACAGTTTGGATTAAAAAACCATGCATTGCATTAAGGTAGCCCATTCAATGTGATGCACCACAAGAGGTAAAATATTGACCCTTTTTTTACCCCATATTATTATTATTATACAGGATTTACAGTCAGGTTCATAAATATTGGGACATCAACACAATTCTAACATTTTTGGCTCTATAAACCACCACAATGGATTTGAAATGAAACAAACAAGATGTGCTTTATCTGCAGACTGTCAGCTTTAATTTGAGGGTATTTATATCCAAATCAGGTGAACGGTGTAGGAATTACAACAGTTTGCATATGTGCCTCCCACTTGTTAAGGGACCAAAAGTAACGGGACAGAATAATAATCATAAATCAAACTTTCACTTTTTAATACTTGGTTGCAAATCCTTTGCAGCCAATTACAGCCTGAAGTCTGGAACACATAGACATCACCAGACGCTGGGTTTCATCCCCGGTGATGCTCTGCCAGGCCTCTACTGCAACTGTCTTCAGTTCCTGCTTGTTCTTGGGGCATTTTCCCTTCAGTTTTGTCTTCAGCAAGTGAAATGCTCAATCGGATTCAGGTCAGGTGATTGACTTGGCCATTGCATAACATTCCACTTCTTTCTCTTAAAAAACTCTTTGGTTGCTTTTGCAGTCTGCTTTGGGTCATTGTCCATCTGCACTGTGAAGCGTCCAATGAGTTGTGAAGCATTTGGCTGAATATGAGCAGATAATATTCCCGAAACACTTCACAATTCATCCGGCTGCTTTTGTCAGCAGTCACATCATCAATAAATACAAGAGAACCAGTTCCATTGGCAGCCATACATGCGCACGCCATGACACTACCACCACCATGCTTCACTGATGAGGTGGTATGCTTAGGATCATGAGCAGTTCCTTTCCTTCTCCATACTCTTCTCTTCCCATCACTCTGGTACAAGTTGATGTCGGTCTCCTCTGTCCATAGGATGTTGTTCCAGAACTGTGAAGGCTTTTTTACATGTCGTTTGGCAAACTCTAATCTGGCCTTCCTGTTTTTGAGGCTCACCAATGGTTTCCATCTTGTGGTGAACCCTCTGTATTCACTCTGGTGAAGTCTTCTCTTGATTGGTGACTTTGACACACATACACCTACCTCCTGGAGAGTGTTCTTGATCTGGCCAACTGTTGTGAAGGGTGTTTTCTGCACCAGGGAAAGAATTCTTCAGTCATCCACCACAGTTGTTTTCCGTGGTCTTCCGGGTCTTTTGGTGTTGCTGAGCTCACCGGTGCCTTCCTTCTTTTTAAGAATGTTCCAAACAGTTGTTTTGGCCACGCCTAATGTTTTTGCTATCTCTCTGATGGGTTTGTTTTGTTTTTTCAGCCTAATGATGGCTTGCTTCACTGATAGTGACAGCTCTTTGGATCTGATCTTGAGAGTTGACAGCAACAGAATCCAAATGCAAATAGCACACTTGAAATGCACTCTGGACCTTTTATCTGCTCATTGTAACTGGGATAATGAGAAAATAACACACACCTGGCCATGGAACAGCTGAGAAGCCAATTGTCCCATTACTTTTGGTCCCTTAACAAGTGGGAGGCACATATGCAAACTGTTGTAATTCCTACACCGTTCACCCAATTTGGATGTAAATACTAGAGATGAGCGAATCAAAGTATCCGAAGTGGAATTCGAGTCGAATATCGGAAAAATTTCGATTCGTGCCGAATCCGAAAAATAGCCTAATTCGGACGCGCGAATCGAAATTTTTCAGAAAATGGCGGCTGACATGTGCGGCGACGGAGCGGGGATGTCTGGGAAGGCACGCAGACAAGGCGCGCTGACCCATAATGCATTCCTCAACTACATGTGATCGCATCAGCCAATCAGCAGCCAGCCAGCCAGCACTGTGTAATGGTCGAGCTATAAATAGCGGCCATTTTGGAATTCTTCATTTGCCTGCAGTTATTGAACAGAGGCAGACCGCTCTGTACTAGGGACAGGGACAGAGTTAGGGCCACAGAAACGATAATTGGGGACAGAGAAAAGTTACTTAGGGACAGAGAACCATTACTCAGGGACACAGACTTGTTAATGAGGGCCACAGAATCGTTATTTAGGGACAAAGAAACGCTAGTTAGGGCCACAGAATTCATAATCAGGGACAGACAGAATTGTTACTCAGTGCCAGAGAATTGTTACTTAGGGCCACAGAAACGTTATTAGGGCCACAGAATTGTTACTCAGGGACAGACAGAATTGTTACTGAGTGCCAGAGAATTGTTACTTAGGGCCACAGAAACTTTAATTAGGGCCACAGAATTTTTACTCAGGGACAGACAGAATTGTTACTGAGTGCCAGAGAATTGTTACTCAGGGACAGACAGAATTGTTACTGAGTGCCAGAGAATTGTTACTTAGGGCCACAGAAACTTTACTTAGGGCCACAGAATTTTTACTCAGGGACAGACAGAATTGTTACTGAGTGCCAGAGAATTGTTACTCAGGGACAGACAGAATTGTTACTGAGTGCCAGAGAATTGTTACTCAGGGCCCCAGAAACTTTACTTAGGGCCACAGAATTTTTACTCAGGGACAGACAGAATTGTTACTGAGTGCCAGAGAATTGTTACTCAGGGACAGACAGAATTGTTACTGAGTGCCAGAGAATTGTTACTTAGGGCCACAGAAACTTTACTTAGGGCCACAGAATTGTTACTCGCACAGACACAGAATTGTTACTGAAGGCCACAGAACTGTTACTTAGGGCCACAGAATTGTTACTCGCACAGACACAGAATTGTTACTCGCACAGACACAGAACTGTTACTGAGGGCCACAGAACTGTTACTTAGGGCCACAGAATTGTTACTCGCACAGACACAGAATTGTTACTCAGGGCCACAGAACTGTTACTTAGGGACAAAGAAACGCTAGTTAGGGCCACAGAATTCATACTCAGGGACAGACAGAATTGTTACGGAGTGCCAGAGAATTGTTACTCTGGGCCACAGAAACTTTACTTAGGGCCACAGAATTTTTACTCAGGGACAGACAGAATTGTTACTGAGTGCCAGAGAATTGTTACTCAGGGACAGACAGAATTGTTACGGAGTGCCAGAGAATTGTTACTCAGGGCCACAGAAACTTTACTTAGGGCCACAGAATTTTTACTCAGGGACAGACAGAATTGTTACTGAGTGCCAGAGAATTGTTACTCAGGGACAGACAGAATTGTTACTGAGTGCCAGAGAATTGTTACTTAGGGCCACAGAAACTTTACTTAGGGCCACAGAATTGTTACTCGCACAGACACAGAATTGTTACTCGCACAGACACAGAACTGTTACTGAGGGCCACAGAAACTTTACTTAGGGCCACAGAATTGTTACTCGCACAGACACAGAATTGTTACTCGCACAGACACAGAACTGTTACTGAGGGCCACAGAACTGTTACTTAGGGCCACAGAATTGTTACTCGCACAGACACAGAATTGTTACTCAGGGCCACAGAACTGTTACTTAGGGACAAAGAAACGCTAGTTAGGGCCACAGAATTCATACTCAGGGACAGACAGAATTGTTACGGAGTGCCAGAGAATTGTTACTCAGGGCCACAGAAACTTTACTTAGGGCCACAGAATTTTTACTCAGGGACAGACAGAATTGTTACTGAGTGCCAGAGAATTGTTACTCAGGGACAGACAGAATTGTTACGGAGTGCCAGAGAATTGTTACTCAGGGACAGACAGAATTGTTACTGAGTGCCAGAGAATTTTTACTTAGGGCCACAGAAACTTTAATTAGGGCCACAGAATTTTTACTCAGGGACAGACAGAATTGTTACTGAGTGCCAGAGAATTGTTACTCAGGGACAGACAGAATTGTTACTGAGTGCCAGAGAATTGTTACTCAGGGACAGACAGAATTGTTACGGAGTGCCAGAGAATTGTTACTCAGGGCCACAGAAACTTTACTTAGGGCCACAGAATTTTTACTCAGGGACAGACAGAATTGTTACTGAGTGCCAGAGAATTGTTACTCAGGGACAGACAGAATTGTTACTGAGTGCCAGAGAATTGTTACTCAGGGACAGACAGAATTGTTACTGAGTGCCAGAGAATTGTTACTCAGGGACAGACAGAATTGTTACTGAGTGCCAGATAATTGTTACTCAGGGCCCCAGAAACTTTACTTAGGGCCACAGAATTTTTACTCAGGGACAGACAGAATTGTTACTGAGTGCCAGAGAATTGTTACTCGGACAGACAGAATTGTTACTGAGTGCCAGAGAATTGTTACTTAGGGCCACAGAAACTTTACTTAGGGCCACAGAATTGTTACTCGCACAGACACAGAATTGTTACTCGCACAGACACAGAATTGTTACTGAAGGCCACAGAACTGTTACTTAGGGCCACAGAATTGTTACTCGCACAGACACAGAATTGTTACTCGCACAGACACAGAACTGTTACTGAGGGCCACAGAACTGTTACTTAGGGCCACAGAATTGTTACTCGCACAGACACAGAATTGTTACTCAGGGCCACAGAACTGTTACTTAGAGACAAAGAAACGCTAGTTAGGGCCACAGAATTCATACTCAGGGACAGACAGAATTGTTACGGAGTGCCAGAGAATTGTTACTCAGGGCCACAGAACTTTACTTAGGGCCACAGAATTTTTACTCAGGGACAGACAGAATTGTTACTGAGTGCCAGAGAATTGTTACTCAGGGACAGACAGAATTGTTACTGAGTGCCAGAGAATTGTTACTTAGGGCCACAGAAACTTTACGTAGGGCCACAGAATTGTTACTCGCACAGACACAGAATTGTTACTCGCACAGACACAGAACTGTTACTGAGGGCCACAGAAACTTTACTTAGGGCCACAGAATTGTTACTCGCACAGACACAGAATTGTTACTCGCACAGACACAGAACTGTTACTGAGGGCCACAGAACTGTTACTTAGGGCCACAGAATTGTTACTCGCACAGACACAGAATTGTTACTCAGGGCCACAGAACTGTTACTTAGGGACAAAGAAACGCTAGTTAGGGCCACAGAATTCATACTCAGGGACAGACAGAATTGTTACGGAGTGCCAGAGAATTGTTACTCAGGGCCACAGAAACTTTACTTAGGGCCACAGAATTTTTACTCAGGGACAGACAGAATTGTTACGGAGTGCCAGAGAATTGTTACTCAGGGACAGACAGAATTGTTACGGAGTGCCAGAGAATTGTTACTCACGGCCACAGAAACTTTACTTAGGGCCACAGAATTTTTACTCAGGGACAGACAGAATTGTTACTGAGTGCCAGAGAATTGTTACTCAGGGACAGACAGAATTGTTACTGAGTGCCAGATAATTGTTACTTAGGGCCACAGAAACGTTATTAGGGCCACAGAATTGTTACTCAGGGACAGACAGAATTGTTACTGAGTGCCAGAGAATTGTTACTTAGGGCCACAGAAACTTTAGTTAGGGCCACAGAATTGTTACTCAGGGACAGACACAGAATTGTTACTGAGGGCCACAGAACTGTTACTTAGGGCCACAGAATTGTTACTCGCACAGACACAGAATTGTTACTGAGGACCACAGAACTGTTACTTAGGGCCACAGAATTGTTACTCGCACAGACACAGAATTGTTACACAGGGACACAGAACTGTTACTGAGGGCCACAGAACCGTTACTTAGGGCCACAGAATTGTTACTCGCACAGACACAGAATTGTTACTCGCACAGACACAGAATTGTTACTCGCACAGACACAGAATTGTTACTGAGGGCCACAGAACTGTTACTTGGGGCCACAGAAACGTTAATCAGGGACACAGAATTGTTACTGAGGGCCACAGAACTGTTACTTAGGGCCACAGAATTGTTACTCGCACAGACACAGAATTGTTACACAGGGACACAGAACTGTTACTGAGGGCCACAGAACCGTTACTTAGGGCCACAGAATTGTTACTCGCACAGACAGAATTGTTACTCGCACAGACACAGAATTGTTACTCGCACAGACACAGAATTGTTACTCAGGGACACAGAACTGTTACTGAGGGCCACAGAACTGTTACTTAGGGCCACAGAATTGTTACTCGCACAGACACAGAATTCTTACTCGCACAGACACAGAATTGTTATTCAGGGAAACAGAACTGTTACTGAGGGCCACAGAACTGTTACTTAGGGCCACAGAATTGTTTCTCGCACAGACACAGAATTGTTACTCGCACAGACACAGAATTGTTACTGAGGGCCACAGAACTGTTACTTGGGGCCACAGAAACGTTAATCAGGGACACAGAATTGTTACTGAGGGCCACAGAACTGTTACTTAGGGCCACAGAATTGTTACTCGCACAGACACAGAATTGTTACTCAGGGACACAGAATTGTTACTCAGGGACACATAATTGTTTAATTAAAGAGTATGTCAGACAACATGCAGAGGAGTGGCAGAGGAGGCAATGTTTTAGGAGCGAGCAGACGTGGCAGCAGAGGAAGGGGTCGAGGCAGCACTATTCGCAGCCAGAGGCCAGTGCTCCCGGTGTCATCCAGCGGTCGTGTCTCCACCGACAACCCTGCCGTCATCGATTGGTTGGCTCGGTCGTCTTCCTCTTCCCAGGTCACCTCTGACACCTACAGCCAACGATCGGTGGGTACGTCAGACACAACCGTTAGTTGGCATGGCCCGGGACCAAGCCCACTGAAATCACGTGTCCTCTACCTGCCCCTGTCCTTTGGTGTTCCCTCACCAAGCGAAGTATCGCATGCTGTGGGCTCAGCCCCACTGTACAGTGAGGAAGAGCTAACAGAGGGCGGTCAGGAACGGGGGGAGACATCCGCCTTTTCAGCAGCTAGGCGAAGAAGTAGTGGCGAGGAGAGTGGCCCGGTAGCCGGTCTAGAGACAGGTCTGTCTCCTGACCCAGACGCAGCCGAGGGGGCTAGTAGTGAGGCGGAGACCCTACTTGATGATGAGGAGGTTGATCGCACTTGGCAGCCTCGTCGTCATCAGGCAATTTCTTCCGCATCATCAGGAGAAGAGGGTGGCAGCTTGGCAGTGAGCGAAACAGTCGGTGGGTTGCCCAGGAGACAGCAGCAGGGTCGCAGCAGTGTCAGTGGAAGCAGTGTCAGTGGAGCCAAACGGCCACGGAGTAGAGCACCAGCTCCACTGCAGCCTACCACCACGGCCAGTAGTGGTGCCGGTGTGCACGGAGGAAGCAGCAGTCAGCCAGTGAGGAGTATCGGGGGCAAAGTTTCCTACTCGGCGGTGTGGCAATTTTTCGTCAAGCCGCCCGAGGAAGTAAACGTAGCCGTATGTCGACTATGTGGCCAGAAAGTCAAGCGTGGCCAGGGGGCCCATGTTGGGACTACAGCGTTGCGGCAGCATATGCAGCGTCGCCATTTGGTGGCCTGGGAAAACCGTGATAAAGATACGGCGGTTCTGACCGCCCCAGCCCCCGCTCCATCACCCGCTCCGTTACTTGCTCCGTCACCCGACGTCAATCGCCCTCCATCAGCCAGTCAAGGCTCCAACACCTCTGCTGAGGGGAGTTGTCGCTCGTTGGCATCTTCCGCTCGTTCAGATGCTCCTTCTCCTGCTACTCCTCTTCACGGATTCCGTCAGCAGTCTTTCTTGGAATCCGTTTCCAAGAGACAACAGTTTGCGAACACGCACCCGACGGTGCAAAAGCTGAACGTCCTCCTGTCCAAGTTGCTGGTGCTGCAGTCCCTCCCTTTCCAAGTGGTGGACTCAGCACCTTTCAGAGAAATGATGGCTTGTGCCGCGCCGCGGTGGAGAGTGCCAAGCCGTCATTTCTTCGCCAAAAAGGCAGTGCCAGCCCTGCATTCACATGTAGAAGACATGGTGGGCCAGTCTTTGAGCATGTCGGTCTCTGCCAAAGTGCACGGCAGCGCCGACGTGTGGAGCTGTAACTATGGTCAGGGACAGTACATGTCATTTACGGCCCACTGGGTGAACGTGGTGCCGTCACAGCCGCACCAGCAACTTGGACAGGTCACGCCGCTTTTGCCTCCACGTTTGCACGTCCTTGGTCCGGCAAAGATGTCCGCCTCTACCACCTCTTCTTCCGCCGTGTCCTCAGCCGCCACCCCCGTGCCAAGTCCCATTACCCGACCGGCATATCACATGTGCAGGGCGCAACGGTGTCACGCTGTTCTGCACCTGGTATGCCTTGGCGAACGTAGTCACACAGGGGAGGAACTTCTCAGTGTAATGAACAGAGAAATCGACAGATGGCTGTCTCCGCGCAAACTGAAAATCGGAACCATGTTGACCGACAACGGAAAGAACATGGTGTCTGCTCTGCGTCAAGGAAGGTTGTGCCATGCGCCATGCATGGCTCACGTGTTCAATCTGGTTGTCAAGCGGTTCCTAAAATCCACCATCCCACTGCAAGACATCCTTAAAATGTCACGTAAACTTTGCATGCATTTCAGCCATTCCTACACCGCAAAGCACACCCTCCTTGAGCTGCAGCGGCAGAACGGAATTCCACAGCATCGCCTGATCTGCGACGTTGCAACAAGGTGGAATTCAACCCTACACATGTTAGACCGCCTTTACGAACAGCGAAAGGCCATCACCGATTTCCTGATGTTACAAGCGGATAAAGGTACTTCCCTGTGTAACTTCGATGTCAGCCATTGGCAGCTCATGCGTGACACCTGCCGCTTGCTCAGGCCCTTTGAGGAGGCCACGCTATTCGTGAGTCGGCAGGACTATGGGATGAACGACGTCATTCCTCTGTTGCACGTCCTTGAACAAATGCTGTTAACAATGGCTGGTCAGGGTGCGGTAGACGTGGCGCACAGATCTCAACGCCACATGACCCCTGTGGGGGCAGGACAGGAAGAAGAGGAGGAGGTAGAGGAGGACATTTGTGCTCAGGAATTATTGAGTGAAATGGGTGGTTTTTCCACTCAGCGGACAGGAGTGGAGGAGCAGGAGCATCTGGTAGAGGAGGAGGAGGAGGAGACAGAGGACCCAGACGCACCGTGGCAGTATGCTGTGGAGATGGAGGCAGGGAGTCCCTCGCATTCCTTGGCACAAATGGCCCATAGCATGCTCGGTTGCTTGCGTAGCGACAGCCGAATAATAACCATCAGACAGAGGGATGACTTTTGGCTGTCCACCTTGTTGGACCCTCGCTACCGTTCCAAAATGGTGGCCTTTTTCACACCTGCTGAGAGGGAGGCCAAAATAACGTACTATAAAAACCACCTATGTAGTCAGTTGGTCTCTGCCTTTGTGCGCCAACGTCCATCCTCAGACACTGTGGGCCCTGTGCGCTCGCGTTCCGCTGCCATGGCAGCAGGGGAGGGGTGGGGTGGTAGGAGCAGTGGCAGCTCCACCAGCAGCGGCTGCCTCAGTCTGCAGTCGATGATGAGTAGCTTTCTTCACCAGCGCAGTGAGGAAACTACTAACCAGCCGCAGCAGCAGCAGCAGCAGCAGCATCAGGTGGACCTGGAGCAGGACCTCAAACAACAGGCTTGGGCCTACTTGGACAGCACCCTGCCAACCGAGGTAGACAATCCCCTTGACTACTGGTCAACGAAACTTGACCTTTGGCCCCAACTAGCTGAATTTGCCCTTGAAAGGCTGTCATGCCCGGCCAGTAGCGTGGCATCGGAGCGCGTGTTTAGTGCGGCAGGAGGTATTGTAACTCCGCGGAGGACACGACTGTCCACCCAAAGTGTGGAGAGACTCACGTTTGTGAAAATGAATCAGGCGTGGATTAGTCTGGATTTCAAACCACCAGTTCCTGACACAACTGACTAAATCCGCCATGAATCATGCCTCAAACATGTGCCACTTTGAGGTCTCCTCACACACTGCTGGTGTGTAGAATTTTTTGACATAGGGTGCTGGCAGATTACAGGCCTCCCATAGCTGCTGCCAGGCCCCTAATCTGCCATGGGCCCCTATATACCGCCTCCTCATGCTGCTGCCAGGTCCAGAGTCTCTCATGGGTCCCTGTACGGCCTCCCATTGCTGCTGTCTCCATCGCCACACTCTGCCATGTGCCACTTTCAGGTCTCCTCACACTGCTGGTGTGTAGAATTTTTTGACATAGGGTGCTGGCAGATTACGGGCCTCCCATAGCTGCTGCCAGGCCCCTAATCTGCCATAGGCCCCTATATACCGCCTCCTCATGCTGCTGCCAGGTCCAGAGTCTGTCATGGGTCCCTGTATGGCCTCCCATTGCTGCTGTCTCCATCGCCACACTCTGCCATGTGCCACTTTCAGGTCTCCTCACACTGCTGGTGTGTAGAATTTTTTGACATAGGGTGCTGGCAGATTACGGGCCTCCTATAGCTGCTGCCAGGCCCCTAATCTGCCATAGGCCCCTATATACCGCCTCCTCATGCTGCTGCCAGGTCCAGAGTCTCTCATGGGTCCCTGTACGGCCTCCCATTGCTGCTGTCTCCATCGCCACACTCTTCCATGTGCCACTTTCAGGTCTCCTCACACACTGCTGGTGTGTAGAATTTTTTGACATAGGGTGCTGGCAGATTACGGGCCTCCTATAGCTGCTGCCAGGCCCCTAATCTGCCATAGGCCCCTATATACCGCCTCCTCATGCTGCTGCCAGGTCCAGAGTCTGTCATGGGTCCCTGTACGGCCTCCCATTGCTGCTGTCTCCATCGCCACACTCTGCCATGTGCCACTTTCAGGTCTCCTCACACTGCTGGTGTGTTGAATTTTTTGACATAGGGTGCTGGCAGATTACGGGCCTCCTATAGCTGCTGCCAGGCCCCTAATCTGCCATAGGCCCCTATATACCGCCTCCTCATGCTGCTGCCAAGTCCAGAGTCTGTCATGGGTCCCTGTACGGCCTCCCATTGCTGCTGTCTCCATCGCCACACTCTTCCATGTGCCACTTTCAGGTCTCCTCACACACTGCTGGTGTGTTGAATTTTTTGACATAGGGTGCTGGCAGATTACGGGCCTCCCATAGCTGCTGCCAGGCCCCTAATCTGCCATGGGCCCCTATATACCGCCTCCTCATGCTGCTGCCAGGTCCACAGTGTCTCATGCCATGTGCCACTTTCAGGTCTCCTCACACTGCTGGTGTGTTGAATTTTTTGACATAGGGTGCTGGCAGATTATGGGCCTCCTATAGCTGCTGCCAGGCCCCTAATCTGCCATAGGCCCCTATATACCGCCTCCTCATGCTGCTGCCAGGTCCAGAGTCTCTCATGGGTCCCTGTACGGCCTCCCATTGCTGCTGTCTCCATCGCCACACTCTGCCATGTGCCACTTTCAGGTCTCCTCACACTGCTGGTGTGTAGAATTTTTTGACATAGGGTGCTGGCAGATTACGGGCCTCCTATAGCTGCTGCCAGGCCCCTAATCTGCCATAGGCCCCTATATACCGCTTCCTCATGCTGCTGCCAGGTCCAGAGTCTGTCATGGGTCCCTGTACGGCCTCCCATTGCTGCTGTCTCCATCGCCACACTCTGCCATGTGCCACTTTCAGGTCTCCTCACACTGCTGGTGTGTAGAATTTTTTGACATAGGGTGCTGGCAGATTACGGGCCTCCCATAGCTGCTGCCAGGCCCCTAATCTGCCATAGGCCCCTATATACCGCCTCCTCATGCTGCTGCCAGGTCCAGAGTCTGTCATGGGTCCCTGTACGGCCTCCCATTGCTGCTGTCTCCATCGCCACACTCTGCCATGTGCCACTTTCAGGTCTCCTCACACACTGCTGGTGTGTAGAATTTTTTGACATAGGGTGCTGGCAGATTACGGGCCTCCCATAGCTGCTGCCAGGCCCCTAATCTGCCATAGGCCCCTATATACCGCCTCCTCATGCTGCTGCCAGGTCCAGAGTCTCTCATGGGTCCCTGTACGGCCTCCCATTGCTGCTGTCTCCATCGCCACACTCTGCCATGTGCCACTTTCAGGTCTCCTCACACACTGCTGGTGTGTTGAATTTTTTGACATAGGGTGCTGGCAGATTACGGGCCTCCCATTGCTGCTGCCAGGCCCCTAATCTGCCATAGGCCCCTATATACCGCCTCCTCATGCTGCTGCCAGGTCCAGAGTCTGTCATGGGTCCCTGTACGGCCTCCCATTGCTGCTGTCTCCATCGCCACACTCTGCCATGTGCCACTTTCAGGTCTCCTCACACACTGCTGGTGTGTAGAATTTTTTGACATAGGGTGCTGGCAGATTACGGGCCTCCCATAGCTGCTGCCAGGCCCCTAATCTGCCATAGGCCCCTATATACCGCCTCCTCATGCTGCTGCCAGGTCCAGAGTCTCTCATGGGTCCCTGTACGGCCTCCCATTGCTGCTGTCTCCATCGCCACACTCTGCCATGTGCCACTTTCAGGTCTCCTCACACACTGCTGGTGTGTAGAATTTTTTGACATAGGGTGTTGGCAGATTACGGGCCTCCCATTGCTGCTGCCAGGCCCCTAATCTGCCATGGGCCCCTATATACCGCCTCCTCATGCTGCTGCCAGGTCCAGAGTCTCTCATGGGTCCCTGTACGGCCTCCCATTGCTGCTGTCTCCATCGCCACACTCTGCCATGTGCCACTTTCAGGTCTCCTCACACACTGCTGGTGTGTAGAATTTTTTGACATAGGGTGCTGGCAGATTACGGGCCTCCCATAGCTGCTGCCAGGCCCCTAATCTGCCATAGGCCCCTATATACCGCCTCCTCATGCTGCTGCCAGGTCCAGAGTCTCTCATGGGTCCCTGTACGGCCTCCCATTGCTGCTGTCTCCATCGCCACACTCTGCCATGTGCCACTTTCAGGTCTCCTCACACACTGCTGGTGTGTAGAATTTTTTGACATAGGGTGCTGGCAGATTACGGGCCTCCCATAGCTGCTGCCAGGCCCCTAATCTGCCATAGGCCCCTATATACCGCCTCCTCATGCTGCTGCCAGGTCCAGAGTCTCTCATGGGTCCCTGTACGGCCTCCCATTGCTGCTGTCTCCATCGCCACACTCTGCCATGTGCCACTTTCAGGTCTCCTCACACACTGCTGGTGTGTAGAATTTTTTGACATAGGGTGGTGGCAGATTACGGGGCTCCTATAGCTGCTGCCAGGCCCCTAATCTGCCATAGGCCCCTATATACCGCCTCCTCATGCTGCTGCCAGGTCCACAGTGTCTCATGCCATGTGCCACTTTCAGGTCTCCTCACACTGCTGGTGTGTTGAATTTTTTGACATAGGGTGCTGGCAGATTATGGGCCTCCTATAGCTGCTGCCAGGCCCCTAATCTGCCATAGGCCCTATATACCGCCTCCTCATGCTGCTGCCAGGTCCAGAGTCTCTCATGGTTCCCTGTACGGCCTCCCATTGCTGCTGTCTCCATCGCCACACTCTGCCATGTGCCACTTTCAGGTCTCCTCACACACTGCTGGTGTGTAGAATTTTTTGACATAGGGTGCTGGCAGATTACGGGCCTCCCATAGCTGCTGCCAGGCCCCTAATCTGCCATAGGCCCCTATATACCGCCTCCTCATGCTGCTGCCAGGTCCAGAGTCTCTCATGGGTCCCTGTACGGCCTCCCATTGCTGCTGTCTCCATCGCCACACTCTGCCATGTGCCACTTTCAGGTCTCCTCACACACTGCTGGTGTGTTGAATTTTTTGACATAGGGTGCTGGCAGATTACGGGCCTCCCATAGCTGCTGCCAGGCCCCTAATCTGCCATGGGCCCCTATATACCGCCTCCTCATGCTGCTGCCAGGTCCACAGTGTCTCATGCCATGTGCCACTTTCAGGTCTCCTCACACTGCTGGTGTGTTGAATTTTTTGACATAGGGTGCTGGCAGATTATGGGCCTCCTATAGCTGCTGCCAGGCCCCTAATCTGCCATAGGCCCCTATATACCGCCTCCTCATGCTGCTGCCAGGTCCAGAGTCTCTCATGGGTCCCTGTACGGCCTCCCATTGCTGCTGTCTCCATCGCCACACTCTGCCATGTGCCACTTTCAGGTCTCCTCACACTGCTGGTGTGTAGAATTTTTTGACATAGGGTGCTGGCAGATTACGGGCCTCCCATAGCTGCTGCCAGGCCCCTAATCTGCCATAGGCCCCTATATACCGCCTCCTCATGCTGCTGCCAGGTCCAGAGTCTGTCATGGGTCCCTGTACGGCCTCCCATTGCTGCTGTCTCCATCGCCACACTCTGCCATGTGCCACTTTCAGGTCTCCTCACACTGCTGGTGTGTAGAATTTTTTGACATAGGGTGCTGGCAGATTACGGGCCTCCTATAGCTGCTGCCAGGCCCCTAATCTGCCATAGGCCCCTATATACCGCCTCCTCATGCTGCTGCCAGGTCCAGAGTCTCTCATGGGTCCCTGTACGGCCTCCCATTGCTGCTGTCTCCATCGCCACACTCTGCCATGTGCCACTTTCAGGTCTCCTCACACTGCTGGTGTGTAGAATTTTTTGACATAGGGTGCTGGCAGATTACGGGCCTCCTATAGCTGCTGCCAGGCCCCTAATCTGCCATAGGCCCCTATATACCGCCTCCTCATGCTGCTGCCAGGTCCAGAGTCTCTCATGGGTCCCTGTACGGCCTCCCATTGCTGCTGTCTCCATCGCCACACTCTGCCATGTGCCACTTTCAGGTCTCCTCACACTGCTGGTGTGTAGAATTTTTTGACATAGGGTGCTGGCAGATTACGGGCCTCCCATTGCTGCTGCCAGGCCCCTAATCTGCCATGGGCCCCTATACCGCCTCCTCATGCTGCTGCCAAGTCCAGAGTGTGTCATGGGTCCCTGTACGGCCTCCCATTGCTGCTGTCTCCATATCCACACTCTGCCATGTGCCACTTTCAGGTCTCCTCACACTGCTGGTGTGTTGAATTTTTTGACATAGGGTGCTGGCAGATTACGGGCCTCCCATTGCTGCTGCCAGGCACGTAATCTGCCATGGGCCCCCGTACCGACTCCTCATGCTGTGACGTTGCAACAAGGTGGAATTCAACCCTACATATGTTAGACCGCCTTTACGAACAGCGAAAGGCCATCACCGATTTCCTGATGTTAAAAGCGGATAAAGGTATTCCCTGTGTAACTTAGATGTCAGCCATTGGCAGCTCATGCGTGACACCTGCCGCTTGCTCAGGCCCTTTGAGGAGGCCACGCTATTCGTGAGTCACCAGGACTATGGGATGAACGACGTCATTCCTCTGTTGCACGTCCTGGAACAAATGCTGTTAACAATGGCTGGTCAGGGTGCGGTAGACGTGGCGCACAGATCTCAACGCCACATGACCCCTGTGGGGGCAGGACAGGAAGAAGAGGAGGAGGTAGAGGAGGACATTGGTGCTCAGGAATTATTGAGTGAAATGGGTGGTTTTTCCACTCAGCGGACAGGAGTGGAGGAGCAGGAGCATCTGGTAGAGGAGGAGGAGGAGGAGACAGAGGACCCAGACGCACCGTGGCAGTATGCTGTGGAGATGGAGGCAGGGAGTCCCTCGCATTCCTTGGCACAAATGGCCCATAGCATGCTCGGTTGCTTGCGTAGCGACAGCCGAATAATAACCATCAGACAGAGGGATGACTTTTGGCTGTCCACCTTGTTGGACCCTCGCTACCGTTCAAAAATGGTGGCCTTTTTCACACCTGCTGAGAGGGAGGCCAAAATAACGTACTATAAAAACCACCTATGTAGTCAGCTGGTCTCTGCCTGTCTGCGCCAACGTCCATCCTCAGACACTGTGGGCCCTGTGCGCTCGCGTTCCGCTGCCATGGCAGCAGGGGAGGGGTGGGGTGGTAGGAGCAGTGGCAGCTCCACCAGCAGCGGCTGCCTCAGTCTGCAGTCGATGATGAGTAGCTTTCTTCACCAGCGCAGTGAGGAAACTACTAACCAGCCGCAGCAGCAGCAGCAGCAGCAGCATCAGGTGGACCTGGAGCAGGACCTCAAACAACAGGCTTAGGCCTACTTGGACAGCACCCTGCCAACCGAGGTAGACAATCCCCTTGACTACTGGGCAACGAAACTTGACCTTTGGCCCCAACTAGCTGAATTTGCCCTTGAAAGGCTGTCATGCCCGGCCAGTAGCGTGGCATCGGAGCGCGTGTTTAGTGCGGCAGGAGGTATTGCAACTCCGCGGAGGACACGACTGTCCACCCAAAGTGTGGAGAGACTGACGTTTGTGAAAATGAATCAGGCGTGGATTAGTCTGGATTTCAAACCACCAGTTCCTGACACAACTGACTAAATCCGCCATGAATCATGCCCCAAACATGTGCCACTTTCAGGTCTCCTCACACTGCTGGTGTGTTCCATTTTTTGTCATAGGGTGCTGGCAGATTACGGGCCTCCCATAGCTGCTGCCAGGCCCCTAATCTGCCATGGGCCCCTATACCGCCTCCTCATGCTGCTGCCAAGTCCAGAGTCTCTCATGGGTCCCTGTACAGCCTCCCATTGCTGCTGTCTCCATCGCCACACTCTGCCATGTGCCACTTTCAGGTCTCCTCACACTGCTGGTGTATTCCATTTTTTGTCATAGGGTGCTGGCAGATTACGGGCCTCCCATA
Source organism: Staurois parvus (assembly GCF_062004578.1). NCBI lineage: Eukaryota > Metazoa > Chordata > Amphibia > Anura > Ranidae > Staurois > Staurois parvus. The sequence goes on from NW_028317975.1 coordinate 1,894,964, forward strand.
GCTGCTGCCAGGCCCCTAATCTGCCATGGGCCCCTATACCGCCTCCTCATGCTGCTGCCAGGTCCAGAGTCTGTCATGGGTCCCTGTACGGCCTCCCATTGCTGCTGTCTCCATCGCCACACTCTGCCATGTGCCACTTTCAGGTCTCCTCACACTGCTGGTGGGTTCCATTTTTTGTCATAGGGTGCTGGCAGATTACGGGCCTCCCATAGCTGCTGCCAGGCCCCTAATCTGCCATGGGCCCCCGTACCGACTCCTCATGCTGCTGCCAGGCCCGTAATCTGTCATGGGCCCCTGTTGTCGCTTGTTGGCATATTCCGCTCGTTCAGATGCTCCTTCTCCTGCTACTCCTCTTCACGGATTCCGTCAGCAGTCTTTCTTGGAATCCGTTTCCAAGAGACAACAGTTTGCGAGCACGCACCAGACGGTGCAGAAACTGAACGTCCTCCTGTCCAAGTTGCTGCTGCCAGGCTCGTAATCTGTCATGCGCCCCTGTACCGCCTCCTCATGCTGCTGCCAGGTCCAGAGTGTGTCATGGGCCCCCGTACCGACTCCAAATGCTGCTGCCAGGCCCGTAATCTGTCATGGGCCCCTGTACCGCCTCCCCATGCTGCTGCCAGGTCCAGATTGTGTCATGGGTCCCTGTACGGCCTCCCATTGCTGCTGCCAGGCCTGTAATCTGCCATGGGCCCCCGTACCGACTCCTCATGCTGCTGCCAGGCCCGTAATCTGCCATGGGCCCCTGTACCGCCTCCTCATGCTGCTGCCAGGTCCAGAGTGTGTCATGGGTCCCTGTACGGCCTCCCTTTGCTGCTGTCTCTATCGCCACACTCTGCCATGTGCCACTTTCAGGTCTCCTCACACTGCTGGTGGTTTCCATTTTTGTCATAGGGTGCTGTATGGCCTCCCATTGCTGCTGCCTCCACCGCCACACTGTGGCTCCACACTCTGGTTTTGGCCCCGTGACTGGCCAAATGAGTGAAGTGTGCGGTGATTCTAAGATCGACGGCACTCATCTGCATGTCATACTGCCTGACAGTATTATTTCTCTTCCCCAGCAGCCTCCAAGGGCATTTAAATTAAAGGTACAGTGTTCAGCACTAATATTAAGTCTCTCTGAAGCCTAGAAACACCCTTTTTTAAGTTAAATTCACAGCGAATATATTCGACTCGAATCAAAATTTTTCCACGAATTCGCCGAATCAGTCGAATCGAATTTTTGAATACTTCGCTCATCTCTAGTAAATACCCTCAAATTAAAGCTGACAGTCTGCATTTAAAGCACATCTTGTTTGTTTCATTTTAAATCCATTGTGGTGGTGTATAGAGCCAAAAATGTTAGAATTGTGTCGATGTCCCAATATTTATGGACCTGACTGTATATAGCGCCAACAGTTTATAATGGGAGACAAAACAGCAACAATACAGTTCAATACAAGAGGGTTAGGAGGGCCCTGATCCTTGGAGCTTACAATCTAGGAGGGAGGGGCTAGTGGTACAAAGGGTAGTAACTGTGGGGGATGGACTGGTAAAAGGAAGAGAAGATTCCATTATTAGCTGAGGGCAGGATAGGCTTCCCTGAAGAGAGAGGTTTTCAGAGATCACCTAAAAGAGAACAGAGTAGGCGATAGTCTGATAATTTGGGGTAGAGAGTTCCAGAGGATGGGGAAGCTCTGGAGAAGTCCTGGAGACGAGCATGGGAGGAGGAGACAAGGGAGCTAGAGAGCAGGAGGTCTTGCGAGGAGCAGAGAGTACGGTTTGGGTGATACATCTCTCAGTATATGCATTGGCTGCGGAGCATTGTATATTGAGTTCTGCTGCACAATGTGTTGGTGCACATAGCAATCGAGTTGTCATGTGTTGTGTTGTGGCCAAGTGCATTAATGTATGAATTTTTGATGTCATTGCCACAAACTGTGAATAGGTCTCAAGAGTTTAGTTATAGGTAGAACGTAGTGCGCTGGATTACCCCTAACTTCTTATGTGACATGGAAGTTCCTGCCCACCTTTACGTCAGGGCCATCTTAATGCATGGGCACCCCTGAGCACTGCCCAGGGCCCCAGGTGCATGGGAGTTCTGTGAATATATTCCATTACATCATACTTGGCCATCAGTCATGCTTTTTACTAAGCTGTCCCGATGGCCATGTCCTGGACAGTGTCCCAGAATCCGGGCTATGGGGACAATAGCAGCCTATCATCTTCCCCCCTGTACTGTGCCCTCCTGTCCTCGCAGTGCTGTGCCCTTTGTGTTGATTAGACTTTGATTTTCAGCATGTTTTCCTATTGTTTAAAACTGATTTTATTGAAAGTACTAATAAATATATGTTTAATTCTATCAACTATTTATACTTTAATTTTTGAGAGTAGGTGCATAAATTATGGCAGGCTGGTAGGGGCCCCAGTGCATTACTTTGCCCAGAGGCCCAAGATGCTTTACGTGTTCCATTGTTTTTATACCTATCTTTTGTACATGACTTCATTCCAGTCATGTGTCATACAGAGTCCTCTTCCACTTTCCTCCGGCCAGAGGGTGAATCTAAAGAAGTAGAGAGCAGTACTGATGCAATGTGGTCAGCACCTTCTTCTGCATCATTGCATGTGAGTGGTAATGCCCAAGGCTGCCATTAGAAGTCATGGTGTCCCATACAGCCTACCTGATAGGCCCTAATGGATGAAATTCCAGAGGCGGGGCCAGCAGACGTCTGACAGATAGCACACCAAACAATCACACTCATCCTGGTTTCCAGCTGATCATGGACCCTGCTGGTGACCCAGTGGAGCCTGTATCCTATATGGGAGGATTGGCTATATCCACTTATTGGTGGCTCTGGTGATGCCTCCTATGAGGGATGGGTTCATGATGCCCCGCACTCACCGGTTGTCCTCAGTCTTCATTCCAGTCTTGTGTTGCGCAGAATCCTCTTTCTCTTACCTCCCAGCAGGGGTGTGGGGCAATCCTCAATGATGCAGAGGGTAGCACTAAGGCAATGTGGTCAGCACCACTCTCTGTATCATTGTATGGGAGTGTTGATGCCTTGGGCCACTATGAGAAATAATTGGGCCCACTACAGCGACAGGACCTCCAAAATACAAGGGGTGGGGTCAGCAGAAGTCAGACAGATGGCCTCTCAACCAATCAGACTCATCCTGGTTTCCAGCTGAACCTGGGCCCTGCTGGTGACCCAGTGGGGCCTGTGCCCTGTACGGGAGAGCTGGCTATACCCCATTACCAGGCACTGGTGATGAATCTACAGGGGATGGTTCATGATTTCCTGCACTCACAGGTTGTCCTCATTCTTCATTCTAGTCATGTGTAATGTAGAGTCCTCTTCCTCTTTCCTCCCAGTAGTGGGTGATCTTCAATGATGCAGAGGGTGGCACTGAGGCAATGTGGTCAGCAAAGCTTTCTGTATCATTGTATGTGAGTGGTGATGTCCAGGGCAACCATTAGAAATCATGGGACCCCAAAGGTCTGACAGATCGCATCCTAACCAATCAGATTCCTGCTGGTTTCCAGCCTAACCCAGGCCCCTCTGCTCACCCAATGGGCCCTGGGTCCTGTATGGAAGTGCTGGCCATAACCCCTCTATCAGTGTCCCTAGTGATGTCCCTTCAGGGTTTAAAATGATGATCTGCACTCTTAGGATGTCCTCAGTCTTCCTGGTTGAATGTCTTTAAGGTGAACACAGCAAAAAAAAAAAAAAATGTGCTCACTGGTAAAGCAGGTTTCTTTATCTTGTATTTTCAGAACAGAAATGTAGAGTAAAAAGAAGGAAAAAGAAAAATACACACTGTGCAAACATAATAAAAATTGCAATGTTTCATATAAAATATAATTAAATCCCTGCACGGCTCGTCTGAACAGTAAATACAAACATCTGAGATCTGCATTCATTATAACACTCAAACAACAGCGCCGATATTCAGGATTAAAATACACAAATACAAACTGTGTCTGCGGTCCAGTCGATGGACAGTATAATTGCACTAAAACAAGGAAAGGAAAATGTTTCTTTCTTGGCGCCAATACAGTAGCTGCGTAATTAGGTTATGGTTTTACTATTATCCTAAATTATTAAACTACACATGTGAAATACACAAGGGAGCATCAATCACCCAACAGACATGTAATTATTGGGCAAAGTAATTGAAAACATGATTTGTTTCAGTAAATGTGCAATGGCCTCTTATGAAAATTCAATTTGCAATATATCTTGGGATATGTGGTGTTTTTACAGGTTTTCCCAGAGGACAGTAAAGTTAAAAAGTCCCGTGCAATGAAAGCTGTAGGTCAGAAATACGGCCAGTTTCCAATGTGTAATTTTGGTGCGTGGATAAGAGGTTCTTGGTGGGAGTGACTTTGGGTGGGGGGCCCATGGAACACAGCTCACTTTGTAGAGGTGGGGAGACCCCTGTCTTAACTCCCCATATCCCTCTTATGTTTAAGTCACCCTGTGCCTGTTAGGGGTACAGGGTGATCTGTCCCAATATTGGGGTGGGGGTGGTTGATTGTTTAATGCCATGTGTTTGCATCCCATTGTTCTATTGTGTGTCTTGCTTGGGAGCAAACTATTATGGGATGTATGTGTTTATGTGTATTGGCTTGGTGGGGGGTGTCTCCAGCAGCCTCTCTCCTGATGGGACTGTCTGGTGTGTCTCTTGTTACTAAAGGTAGAGTGCCCCCCTCTGTGTCATTATGCAGGGAGGGGGGATTGTTCCCTTGAATGTATATATCTTGCATCTGTGTTAAAATAAAGTTGTCTTTTTCCTGGTTTACTTGAAGACTGGTGTTGTCTAGTCTTGTATGGTCGGCTGTGGTGTCTGTGGTCGGTGTTCGAACACGGAAGCGGCATTATAACAGAAGTACCCAAGTGCAGACTGGGTCGGTTCCGTTACAGCGGGCTACTGCATATAGCAGATTTCCTTAATCAGGGCTCTGTGGAACCTCAGGGGTCCTCCAGAGGTTGCTAAGGGTTCTTTGCAAAATGGGCAACTTCTGCTTCTCAGACTAGTAACCATTAACACAGAGGCGTAACAAGATCATTCAGGGTCCTTGTACAAGAAAACATGAAGAGCCCTCCCTTCTTTCTAAACCCGGGGCTCTTTCCTCCAAGCCCGAGGCCCTTCCCCCTAGGCTCAGGTGCCTTCCCATTGATCCTGGGGCCCTTTATTCCCATCATGGGGTCTCGCAGTGGGACCTTTTCATAGGTTCTGCAGCTGGCCCCCTTCCTGCCATCTTGCCCCCCCTCCCCCCACAGTGACAGAACGCCAGGGCCCAGTCACAAGTGCAACCTTTATGACCCTGGTAGTTCCACCACTGCATTGACACCAATTATGCTTTAGAGCTCTGTAGCGGTGGGATTCTTCCCAATGACCCAAATGTAAGGAGCATTCTTTCCAATGATCATCACAACTAATGTGCCATGAGCTGTAGCTAGAGTCATTATGAGCAGGGGTTCCCTAAACCTGAGAAGTCTTTTCAAGGGTTCCTCCATGTTGTAAAAGGCTGTCTTACAGATGTGCACCCAAGTTGTCACGTGCAGGACTCTGGCAGCAGACCCTCAATATTCTCCAAATTTGTAAATAAAAAATGGACTCTACCCTACTCCAGGACCGTCTTAATGGCATCATGGGCCGTTGGGCAAGGTAATGCACTGGTGGCCCTACCAGCCTGCCCCAATTTGCACATCTACTCTCAAGAATTCAAGTATAAAATAGTTGATAGAATTAAGAAAATATTTATTAGTATTAGCACAGTACAGGTTCCAAGGATGCTGCCCGGGACATCCCGGGACAGCTTAATAAAAGGCATGACTGTCCTGACACATCCAGGACAGTTGATAAGTATGATGTAATGCAAAATTATCATGGGGCCTTCATGCAGCTGGGGCACTGCCCAGGGGTGCCCATGCATTAAGACAGCCCTGCCCTACTACTACCTTTCAAAAAAATTTAAAGATGATTATCTCACAAAGTACATGAAACATACTCAATGATGGCACTCAATTGATGAAAAACTTCCCGACTGCCCTATAGCATTCTACAGGGCGGCACAGGTGTGCAAAATTATGTGTATATAGGTTGGGGGCGTATGCGAGCTGCACGCATGCCCTACCCGCCCCGCCACTCACAACCGCGGCTGTCAGTCACCTGGTCCTGGCCGGTGATTACCTGCTGGTGCCTGGTGATTACCGAGCATCTCCGATGGGGAGGTGGACTGTTTTCTTTACTAACAGTTCTCCCTGTCAACTCGGGCACACTGATTTGGATGGCTGTGCACAGCACAGCGATCCAAAGCAGTGTGCTTACAGTGAAGCATACACCCCCCCGCCCCCCTAGTAAAACACTCCCTGCACACAGTTAACCCTTTGATCACCCCTCATGTTAACCCCTTCCTGCCCAGTGCCATTAGCACAGTGTTAGTGCTTTTTGTTAGCACTTATCACTGTATTGGTGTCACTAGGGATGTCAGTGACACCAAGTCAGTTCCCTCCAGTGTCAGAATGTCCGCCGCAGTCCTGCTATAAATCGCTGATCATCGCCATTACTAGTAAAAAAAAAAAAAATTCCAGTATCTATACCACCATTTGTAAACACTATAACTTTCATGTAAATCAATTCATTTACACGTATTGGGTTTTTTTGTAGCAAAGACACGGAGCAGAATACATTTTGGCCTAAATTTATGCCGAAATTTGATTTTTAAAATTTTTTCACTGGACATGTTTAATAGCAAAAAGTCAAAAATATTGTTTTTTTTCTCAAAATTGTCTTTTTTTTTAATAGCGTAAAAAATAAAAAAAGTACAGGTGATCAAATACCACCGAAAGAAAGCTCAATTCGGAGGGAAAAAAGGACGTAAATTTAATTTGGGTGCAGCGTTGCATGACCGCGCATTTGTCAGTTAAAGTAACACAGCGTCGTAACACAAAAAATGGCCTGGTCAGGAAAGGGGGGAAATCCTCAGGAGGGCGAGGTGTTAAATTAAATAGAAAACACATTACCCTGGACAAATAACAAATAACAGATACATATCAAAATATTCCCACCACCAGATCACCAGTAGTTGTACCAATTATATTGTAAATACGTATAGGCCTTTTATATGCAGTATGTACATGCTTGTGTATATATGTATATACAGTATGGTAGACACCAGACCTTCAAGCACAAGTCAGGTCCAGCCCTGGAATGTCAATAACTTCCAAAAATGGGCAAGAATTGAAATATATTCACCCAAGAACAATGTCCTGGAATTGTCATCATAGCTGGTATTAGTCACATAAACCTGAACTTGTTCTATGGTGGCCACGTGTCCCCATTTCCCAGAGAGAGTCCCCATTTTGAGGTGTCTGTCCCTGGAAAACATGTATCCTCAACAGTGTTCCTGGTGGCCTGGTGGTGTGGCATACACATTTTATTGTGCCAGCGCCAACCCGAAAGGGAGCCACTGGAGCCATCTGCACTTTTTCTTCTTGGCAACGTCAAGGCATCTCTCCAAACCATGCATGCAGTTGACCAGTTGTTTCAGGATGTTAAAAATGGGGGATGTGGTAAAAGTGGGGGAAAGAGTTGGTTTAGTATGATTATAGGGTTTAGTTTTCCTATTTTTCTTCTTATTTTTCTAATTCCTTTTTTCCAGGTAGTCTACAAGTTAGATACAAAATTGGCAAAGACGGGATGTACGTGTTTACATTAGATTCGAAAAGACTGGACAACCGAAAGCTGCACCATGTAAAAATCAACAGAGAAGGGAAGGAACTGATGATCCAGGTGAGAACAAATCTCATTTCTATGTGCTATGCTCTATATACACAAACTACACACTCACCGGCCACTTTATTAGGTCCACCTTGCTAGTGCCAAGAAAATCTCCCCCACACCATGACACCACTACCACCAGCCTGAACCATTGATACAAGGCAGGATGGATCCACCTCACCATGACACCACCAGCCTGAACCATTGATACAAGGCAGGATGGATCCACCACACCATGACACCACCACCACCACCAGCCTGAACCATTGATACACGGCAGGATGGATTCACCTCACCATGACACCACCACCACCAGCCTGAACCATTGATACACGGCAGGATGGATCCACCTCACCATGACACCACCAGCCTGAACCATTGATACAAGGCAGGATGGATCCACCTCACCATGACACCACCAGCCTGAACCATTGATACAAGGCAGGATGGATCCACCACACCATGACACCACCAGCCTGAACCATTGATACACGGCAGGATGGATCCACCTCACCATGACACCACCACCAGCCTGAACCATTGATACACGGCAGGATGGATCCACCTCACCATGACACCACCACCAGCCTGAACCATTGATACACGGCAGGATGGATCCACCTCACCATGACACCACCACCACCAGCCTGAACCGTTGATACAAGGCAGGATGGATCCACCTCACCATGACACCAAAACCACCAGTCTGAACCATTGATAGAAGGCAGGATGGATCCACCTCACCATGACACCACCACCACCAGCCTGAACCGTTGATACAAGGCAGGATGGATCCATGCTTTCATGTTGTTTGCGCCAAATTCTGACCCTACCATCTGAGTGTGGCAGCTGAAATCCAGACTCATCAGATCAGGCAACTTTTTTCCAATCTGCTATTGTCCAATTTTGGTGATTCTGTGTGAATTGTAGCCTCCGTTTCCTGTTCTTAGCTTACAGGAGTAGCACCCGGAGTGGTCTTCTGCTGCTGTAGCCCATTTGCTGCAAGGTTCGACATGTGTGTGTTCAAAGATGGTATTCTGCATACATTGGTTGTAATGCGTGGTTATTTGAGGTACTGTTGCCTTTCTATCATCTGGAACCAGTCTGCCCATTCTCCTCTGACATCAACAAGGTACTTTCCTCTACACAACTGCCGCTCACTGGATATTTTCCCTTTTTCAGACCATTCTCTGTAAACCCTAGAGATGGTTGATCATGAAAATCCCAGTATATCAGCAGTTTTTTTAAATACTCAGACCAGCCCTTCTGGCACTATCAACCATGCCATATTCAAAAGTCACTTAAATCCCCTTTCCTCCCCATTCTGATGCTCGGTTTGAACTTCAGCAGGTTGTCTTCACCATGTCCAGATACCTAAATGAATTGAGTTGCTGCCATGTGATTGGCTGAGTAACAATTTGTGTTACCAAGCAATTTAACAGGTGGACCTAATAAAGTGACCGGTGAGTGTTTATTATTTGTGGCAAATGCATATCTTGGTAGAACAAATATTTTGCTAAAAGTACGTCTTATTTGGGTAAATATTTTTGACTGATAAAAGCAAAGTACCTGTTTAAACCTCCGTCCTATTCTGCCATCCCTTGATCAGAAGAATGTTTATCACTTGCAAAATTACTGAGAACCCTGGTTATCATAAGGAACTGGATAATAAATGTTGAAGGCAAAAAAGTAGACAACTTCTGGTTAGGGATGAGCTGACCATTTGGCTCAAACCTTTGACCATCCAGACCCTTGGTTTGGTGGGAGCCAAAAATCATACATAGATGCAGTATTTCTATTACTTCTTTATATAATGGCATCCCGCTGTCACTAATTGCTAAAAAAGCAGCAAGTGCTTCCACCTGCTACATTTTAGGAACTGTGGACATCATGGATAATCCATGGCTATGTAATCCAAGAGGCGGGGACAGCAGTGACATCACTGTGCAAATATGGCAACTGGCCATGATTGGTCAATGATGCCACCCCTATCCCTTGCCCTTCCCTCGGAGAGCTGTCTTTTGGCTATGAGTACCACTGGGATCGAGCATGTGCTTTGGGTCATCGGCTTTTTTTTTTTTGAGCGGGCAGTAGGCATTCACACATATGCAAAGGCAGGGAACATTTCAGACATCCCTGTCGGCAGTCTTTGTACATGCATGTGCACCAATGGCCAGGAAATTGGTGCATATGCAGATGTGCTGCAGGGCTGGCTTTGGAACTGAGCCCTGTGGCACATCTGCATGTGGGCTGGGTGCAGCGTGGTGTGGTGGCAGTAAAGACACTGAGGCCCAGAGGCAGAAACTAATAGATTAACAAACCAGTCACAACAACCCAGCGGGGAGAACGCCCGACCAGGAAACTCACAGTCAATGCAGCTGTGGAAGGTCTAAGCTGAAGACAGCACTTGGTGAAGGAGGTGGAGTGCGGCATGGTCCGACCCAAGCTGAGCAGCTTGGATGTAGTCCCTATGCTTTCCCTATTGCTCTGTAACATCTCCCTGCCGCTAGTGCTCTCCATGAAAGATCAGGTATCTCTCCTTACACTAGCCAATTCACAAATGCATACCATAACCTGGAGGCAGGCACTTAAACACTCTGTTTGACCCAAGATGGCTGCCAGGATCACCTGGATGTAGCATAGCCAACTGGAACGCTGCTCCAAGGGGCTGAGGAAACCATGGAGAAATCAAGTTTCACCTGACCTCTTCAACTGTAGTACCGTTCTGCTCAAGAGTGTCAAGGTCCTACCTTTCCTCAGGGCTTGTGCTGCTCCATGTGCTGGCATCCATCTTAGGTGTCTGCAAAGCATTGTGGGATCCTTTATGCTTTCAGCCCTCTGCGTCTCCTCCCCCAGGAGGTGGCGGCTTTTCACATATAAGTCTGCTGTTTGTAGCTGTCCATTGCATTCGTGTCCTGTCTGTTGCACAGCAGCAAGCTCCTGTTTAGTTTCTCATTGCTCTCCTGGATACTCGGCTTTGGCGACCATCCTTCCTGGCTTCTGACCCCGGCTCTGGCGACCGTCCTTCCTGGCTTCTGACCCCAGCTCTGGTGATCATGCTTCCTGGCTTCTGACCCCGGCTCTGGTGACCATCCTTCCTGGCTTCTGACCCCGGCTCTGGTGACCATCCTTCCTGGCTTCTGACCCCGGCTCTGGTGACCATCCTTCCTGGCTTCTGACCCCGGCTCTGGCGACCGTCCTTCCTGGCTTCTGACCCCAGCTCTGGTGATCATGCTTCCTGGCTTCTGACCCCGGCTCTGGTGACCATCCTTCCTGGCTTCTGACCCCGGCTCTGGTGATCATCCTTCCTGGCTTCTGACCCCGGCTCTGGTGATCATCCTTCCTGGCTTCTGACCCCGGCTCTGGCGACCATCCTTCCTGGCTTCTGACCCTGGCTCTGGTGATCATCCTTCCTGGCTTCTGACCCCGGGTTTGGCGACCATCCTTCCTGGCTACTGTTCTACCAAGTCACCCGCTGTTGCTTTTGGACTTGCATAGACTCTGTCTTGTTTTTGTATAATAAACCTACCTTTAATTGCACCTCCTTGTGTGTCTGACTCCTCACTCCCTGACAAAGAGCCACCTACAGTGGAGAAAGCAGACTGCACCTGCCTACATGTGTAAGCACAGAATGTTGGGGAGCACCTCTCGCCTAGGTGAGCACAATATGTCACTTAGGGTGAAGGTCCACTTTAATACTCAATCTGTGCATATTGAGGATACATCATTGACCTTAGCTGTGGGTCATGTAAAATCTTGTAGCCAGAGGGCCATTGTTTGAAGACCCACTACTCTACTGATTAGCTGTGATGTTGACTTATCTACGACATTCCTGCTCCAGGTTCAATCACATCTGTGTAATCATGTGCAAATCTTATACATATTGCACAACGTCTGTGGGTAGACCCGGGGTGAAGGTCCACCAGGAAGAACAATTAGCTTTTTTTTTTTTGGATTGCCATTTTTTGCCTGTACGTCAAACTCCAACCATTACATTCAATATTCCGTCCACTGTTCCACCTTGCCATACATGTTCCTTCGAAATATCACAGAAGCCCATTGTAATCCATTATTCAACTGGCACTTGTGGCAGTATAATGTCATTTCAGCATATTTCATAACAAAAAGTTTGACCTTTCTACATTTTCTTTTTAAATGACGCCAATAAAAGTCTCAGACGGCGTTGGCGTTATTTTAATGGTAAAATATAAAATGAATGTATACTTTCAGAATTCTTAATATCTGTTTTACGACCCGATATTAAAAGAGCAAAAAAAATAAAAAATTTGGTTAATACACCTTCCTGCCTCCCGTAGGTTTGATTTTCATGTGATATTATTATACTGCCGGGTTCTATAATTCTGTAATTTATCTACATTGTAACTGGCGCTCACCGTGGATTGATTAATGTTAAACAGCGCACTGCATTGTACTTTTCATTGTCATAAAATGATATTGCTGTAATTTTCTTTTTTTTTTTTTCCTTTTTTTTTTTTTAATTGAAACGGTAGGCATGCTTCACGCGACATGTGTGTTCTCTGGATTCTTGTATGCCAAAAGATTAAAACGCCTTCTTTCCTTTTCAGGTTGACAAGATAATAAAAGAACGACATAATTTCTCGTCGGATATTTATTTCAAAGCCATCAGATCACTTACAATGGGAAAGGTTTTAGGTAAGCGCTCCCAATTATCCATTCATTTGACTCTAGAGATTTTTTTTTTTATTGAACACGTAAAAATCTGCATTTTTTTGGCCATAAAATTACTTAAAATTCTCAGAACATTTCACATTTTCTGAACAAAAAGACCATGCAGAGTAAAAAAATAGTAGTTGGATTTTTTTTTATGCAGCATTATGTTTGTGCAACTGTTTATCAAATGCATATTTTGCACCAGACTCATCCACCTTACCAACTGTTGTGTGTCCTCCACACCTTTCTGCTGACACCTTCATTGGTTTCCGCTGACACAATTAATTCAATGCAAGAAACTAACAACAACATACAAAGCCATCCACAGTGCTGCCCCCAACTACATCACTAACCTAGTCTCAATATTCCAACCAAATCATTCTCTTTGTTCTTTCCAAGACCTCCTGCCCTTTAGTTCCCTTTTCTCCTCCTCCCATGCTCGTCACCAGGACTTCACCCGAGCCTCTCCCATCCACTAGAACTCCCTACCCCATCTGTCTGACTATCTCCTACTCTGCCCACTTTTAGACGATCCCTAAAAACCCCTCTCTCTAGAGAAGCCTGTCCTACCACCCACCTAAGGTTACGTTCACACTAGCTTTATCAGCAGGTGCCAGATAGGCGTTTGGAAAGCGTTTTTAATTCTTCTCAAACGCCTATGAAAATTCTGCGCATGGCAGCACACAGTGCTGTTCACACTGAAGCGTTAGCGTCGCATCACGGCAAAACTGATGCCCTGTCCAGTCAAGAGGAGTTGAAGCCTCCCATTCAAGTCTATGGTGCCGCTCCTCAAATGCCTGGCAGGCATTTGTGACGCATTAATACCATTTAACTTCATTATAGGCATTTGTGGTGCGTTTTTAATGCTTAGCAAACACCTATCAACCGCCTCAAAACCACGCATAGGGCGTTTGGGGAGCGTTTGAGGAGCATTAAAAAATGCTTCCCAAACGCCTGTCTAACACCTGTCAAATGCTATAGGGGCATTTGGCAAGAGTTCGAAATAAAGTCAAGTGTAAATGAACCCCAACATTTGTACTTTATTTTTCCCATCAGCCCAACCCCCCAGTTATTATCTTTTGTATCACATGACCCTCCGTTTTAGAGTGTAAGCTGTAAGGAACAGGGCCCTCTGACTCCTCCCTGTTATGAATTGTATTGTAACTGTACTGTCTGCCCTCATGTTGTAAAACACTGCACAGTCTGTTGGCGCTATATAAATCCTGTATAATAATAATATTTTCAGGAAAAAATATAATAACAATAATTTTAGTGCAAACACAAAATAAAGCCAATTTTTTTGGTAAAATATAAAAGACGTGGTTGTGTTGCGTAAAATGATACCAAACATGTCAAGCCTTAAAATTGCATATCACGAAAAACTATGATACTCAAAACTCTCCATGGGCAACGCTTTAAAAGCCTTCACTGCTCATCGGTTTAGAGGTAAAGCCCAACTCCGGGCAAAAAAAGTTTTCCCATGCAGTCGGGCTGTTTGTTTCGTTTAGAGGTGAAGAAAGAGTTTATACTCATCCAAGCCTTCATTCCACTGGAAAATGGTGCTCCCCTGCAGTCCAGTGGTGGACTGTTCCTTGTCTATGGAGCCTGATCTGGGCTTGATGACCTCAGGAATAATCCACTATTCTGGAGCTCCACCACTGAGTGGAAAGGGCCTCAGCCGGGGTCAGGGGGCCTTTCATGGTTTCTTGGGCATTGGGGCCCTGAAGGTTCCAGTTACGCTACTGCTCCAAACCCAGAAGTGATAAAATGAACATTACATCCGGCTTCATTCATGCAGAGGAGATCGAGGAATGGATGTTCCTTGGGCACCGCCTGCTTGCCACCCTGAAGCCCACCAATGTGGTTCCTGGGAAGAGCGGGAGAGCTTGGTAACCAAGGGGGAGAAGGAGGGGGGTGCTGGAGGGGGACCACTCCACCCAGACCACTTTTACTACTATAGATGGAAGTCGCACTGAACAAACCAAGTACAAGCTTCAGCTTGTGCTTGATTCTTCACTTTCTGGACGTACAAGGTACATCCAAAGTGCCAAAGTGGTTAATGAAAGAATGACTGGAGAGTATTTATTAACCCCTCGCCCTCCAGAGGATTTACCCCCCTTCCTGACCAGGCCATTTTTTGCATTATGGCGCTACGTTACTTTTACTGACAGTTGCGACAATTGGTGAGAATGAAATTTGCGCCTTTTTTTCAAACGAATTTAGCTTTCTTTCAGTGGTATTTGATCACCTGTGCGTTTTTATTTTTTGCGCTCTAAACATAAAAAAGACCAACAATTTTGAGAAAAAAAAAACACTACTTTGCTTTTGCTATTAAAACATGTCCAGTAAAAAAAAAATAAAAAAATCAAATCTTGTCATAAATTTAGGCCAAAATGTATTACTTTGCTAAAAAAAAAATCCCAATACTTGTAAATGAATTGGTTTCCATGAAAGTTACATCATTTACAAATGGCGGGATAGATACTGGGATTTTTTTTTCTTTTACTAGTAATGGCGGCGAGCAGTGACTTATAGCAGTACTGCGACAGGCATTTTGACACGGGGGGGGGGGACTAACTTGTTATCACTTGCATCCCCAGTGACACTAATACAGTGATCAGTGCTTAAAAAAAAGAGCACTGACACTGTACTAATGGCGCTGGGCAGGAAGGGGTTAACGTGAGGGGCAATCAAAGGGTGCTGTTTTACTATTTCCTATGTGTGTGCTTCACTGTAAGCACACTGCTTTGGAAAGCAGTGTGCACGAGTTGACAGGGAGCAGAACTGTTTTGTTTACAAACTGTTCTCCTTCCCATCGGAGATGCTCGGCAATCACCGGGCGCCGGCGAGTAATCACCGGCTAGGACCCGGTGATTGACGACTATAAGTGGCGGCGCGGGTAGGGCGCGCCCCCTACCCGGAAATGCAAAATCACCTATGACAGGCAGGAGAACTGTTTTGTTTACAAACAGTTCTCCTCCCTATCGGAGCTGCTCGGCAATCACCGGGCACCAGTGAGTAATCACCGGTTCGGACCCAGTGATTGACGGCCGCAAATGCGCCCCCTACCCAGAAATTCAAAATCACATGTATATATATATATATACACACGCAGGGGCGGACTGACCATTTGGAAACTCGGGCACTGCCCGAGGGCCCTGGGTCAGTAGGGGGCCCCATGAGATTCCCCTGGTACCTTTTTTATAGGCTTTTTTGAGTTTGGACAAGGACACAGGGGCCCCATGATCCCCTATTGCCCGGGGGCCCCATGAGTTGTCAGTCCGCCCCTGCACACACGTGATTTTGCACACCCGTTGCACCTTGCAGCCGTGTTTCTGCGTTAGGGCGGTCAGGAAGCAGTTAAGGATCAAATGTTAACTAGCAGTAGTTAGTCACATTCAACTTGACTTGTTTTGTAATGCTGAAAATGGTTTATAGCTTCTCCAAACCACTTCTAATGAGTGTCAGGGAAGATGTCCAACATTTATGACACATGGGTAGCACCAACACCTTCATCCAATCACCACAGAATGTGTTAAAGCAGCTGATTGTCCAAGAAGAGGTGTGAAAGTTCTAATTACTTGATCCCATCTGTTGGTGTCAAGAAGTCTGCATAGGTATTACTCATTCGATTTACATGGCAGAACATTTAAAGTACTGTCAAATTGCCAAGGTAACGATGTTAAAATGATATTATATATAGAAGACAGATGGTGTTAAGTATCTCCCACCCCTGGTAAGTAGGGGCTATATCTGTAAATTCAATGGGTGGGACTTTCAAAGTATCAAGAGATTGTTTGCAATTATGCTTGACACTAATGCAGGCCATAGACGGGTCGAAAACTGCCGTTTTTTAATAAAAAAAAAAAGAAAAATCGGTCGTTCGATCGGCCGACGTTACCACCAACGGTAAAAAAATCGGCTGATTTTCGTCCCGTCTACAGCCGGCATTTAATCCTATAATTACTTCTGTCCCTGCAGAGAGCTCCACTATTATATTTTACATGAAAAAGTCTTGCGGTTGCAACAATGTATCCATTTGTATCCATTTCGGATACAGATGTTTTATTCGGATACAAATAGATACATTGTTGCAACTGCAAGACTTTTCATATAAAATATAATAGCGGACTGGACTTCTTCTTCTTTTTCTGCTTCTTTTTCTTCTTCTTTTTCTTACTCTTCTTCTTTTCCTTCTTCTTCTTCTTTTTCTTCATCTTTTTCTTCTTCTTCTTTTTATTCATCTTTTTCTTCTTCTTTTTCTTTTCTTACTCTTCTTCTTTTTCTTTTCTTCTTCTTCTTCTCCTTCTTCTTTTTCTTTTCTTACTCTTCTTCTTTTTCATCTTCTTCTTCTTTTTCTTCTTCTTTTCTTCTTCCTCTTCTTCTTCTTTTTCTCCTTTTTCTTCTCCTTTTCTTTTTCTTACTCTTCTTCTTTTTCTTCTTCTTTTTCTTCTTCTTTTTTTTCTTTTCTTCTTCTTCTTCTTTTGCTTACTCTTCTTCTTTTTCTTCTTCTTGCAGGTCACGGCTCATGCGCAGATTTTTTATCGATAAAACGATCGGCCGATTTGCCCATCCTCGCC
The DNA here is from genome assembly GCF_062004578.1 of Staurois parvus. Lineage (NCBI taxonomy): Eukaryota > Metazoa > Chordata > Amphibia > Anura > Ranidae > Staurois > Staurois parvus. The sequence goes on from NW_028317975.1 coordinate 1,912,000, forward strand.
GGGAAAATCAGCTGATCGTCAAAATCGGCCGCAAATTTTCCAACTTGTGCCAAAATCCCGAAAAACGGCCGACCAATTAATCCACTAACGGTGCGAAAATTGGCCGATTTTTTTTTTGGGGCCCAATTTTCGACCCGTTTATGGCCTGCATAAGGCTCCATGTACACTGCAGCCGATAAACTGACGTTCAGGAGCTTTTCTGCATTTTTTTTTACCAGTCCCTGAATTCTCCCTAATGTTCTCATATGTGTCCATGTACACGTCGTCATTTACAGTCGGTTACAGGCAGTTGAGTTTACAGTCATTTTTTTGAACGCACCAAACTTGCGTTCAGGAGTAGATTTTATCAGCGTTTCAAACGCCAAACGCTTGTAAATGCATTTATAAGCGTTTGCAATTTTTTATTAACTCTTCCATTTCTAAAAGCTGGCCAGATCCTTTTTTCATCATGCAAAGCGTTTTCCCGGTACTCAAATGGACCCGGTACACCATACTTTGAGGTTTTGCATGAAAGAAAATATGTTAGACACGGCTGCAATAATTTCTGCGGAAATGAGCCGGAACATCCAAACACTAAACAAAAAAAAAAAAGACAGCTAATCTCAACACATACTGCTCTCTCTGCTTCTGCTCTCTCTGTTTCTCTCACAATGTCTGAAATAGTAAACGTTTTACCGTTTTTCAGAGCATTCTGGAAGGTCTCCTGAGGTTATCTTTTAAAAAACGCTTCTAAATGCAAATGCTGATAAACGCGGTATGCAAACGCGGCTAAACAGACGTTTTTTAACCTACGTTTTCCAGCAGTCAGTTTCCACCATTCAGAAGTGTCCCGAGTACATGGAGCCTAAAGATGAGAATACACGATTAAAAATCGACCGATCGGTCATCCGACGGCGTTCGTTCATTGGTCGAAATTGTGGCCCACATTAACCAATCTAAAAAAATTGTTTGTCGGCAATACGTAGTGTTGATGTCTTCCGTACAAGTGGAAGTGATGCGGCGTGCATGTGACCTTGTAGCCACGCCCTTCCAGCCAGAACGATCGATATACACAGCGATTGCCAGCAATGAGTATAATATCGTTTATTACATGACCTCTATACATAAATAGTGACACATAAAATATAATCTGCACAATTCTGGATTCATCATCTCATTAGGCCGATCGACTTTTAACATTTGGATTTTTCGTTCGTGTTTACAAAGATTCCTTGGACATCAACATCCGGGTCATCTTCTGTTTCCACTCATGCGTGATAGCGCTTGAAAGATTTTTTTTTCGGACAACCGTCATACCGCCGCATAGAAAATCGGTCGTTCGTATGCGAAACAACAAAATTTTTCACTTTTTTCCGCAATTTTTCATACAATTTTCTTATCATGTGTACGAGGCAGGGGCGGACTGACAACTCATGGGGGCCCTGGGCAATAGGGGATCACGGGGCCCCTGTGTCCTTGCCCAAACTCAAAAAAACCTATGAAAAAGGTACCAGGGGTATCTCATGGGGCCCCCTACTGACCCCGGGCCCTCGAGCAGTGCCTGAGTTTCCAAATGGTCAGTCTGCCCCTGGTACGGGGCCAAGGGTGGACTAACAACTCATGGGGCCCCTGGGCAATAGGGGATCATGGGGCCCTTGTGTCCTTGCCCAAACTCAAAAAAAGCCTATGAAAAAGGTACCAGGGGCATCTCATGGGGCCCCCTACTGACCCCGGGCCCTCGGGCACTGCCCGAGTTTCCAAATGGTCAGTCCGCCCCTGTATGGGGCATTAGGCTAGGTTCGTGCCTACACATGCAACCGAGTGCACGGATGGTTCTGTGGATTCACAAATTTGTGCCATGGTTTGGAACAGGGGTGGGCTGACAACTCATGGGGCCCCCGGGAAATAGGGGATCATGGGGCCCCTGTGTCCTTGCCCAAACTCAAAAAAAGCCTATGAAAAAGGTACCAGGGGCATCTCATGGGGCCCCCTACTGACCCCGGGCCCTCGGGCACTGCCCGAGTTTCCAAATGGTCAGTCCGCCCCTGTATGGGGCATTAGGCTAGGTTCGTGCCTACACATGCAACCGAGTGCACGGATGGTTCTGTGGATTCACAAATTTGTGCCATGGTTTGGAACAGGGGTGGGCTGACAACTCATGGGGCCCCCGGGCAATAGGGGATCGTGGGGCCCCTGTGTCCTCACCCACACTCAAACCACACCCAAAAAAGCCTATGAAAAGGTACCAGGGGCATCTCATGGGGCCCACTACTGACCCCGGGCCCTCGGGCAGTGCCCGAGTTAACAAATGGTCAGTCCGCCCCTGGTTTGGAATGAGCAGTGCACGTTAGTTCCGGTCATGTGCACACTGCAAGTCCCAAGGTCCATAGTCCATCTCGGGAGCCAGCAAGTGAGGGTGGCTACGTTCCTACACACAGTGGGACCATGGAGGAGGAACTGAAGGAGGATAAAAGCAGTAGAGAAAAGGGATGGGGAGAGAGGCGCCACACTGCCAATAGTGTAGCAAATTTTTTTTAATAAAAAAAGGGTGAAGAATGCAATAATTATGCAGTCACAGACATCGCTGGTAATGAGCATTGGATCAAGCTCCAAATGTAGACATCAGTCCAGAGTCCAGTCCACAGTAGTGCCACTGTCAGGAGTGCTGTGAAGCCAAAGCAGGGATCCAAGCAAGCTGCCTGGGGAGTCCCAGCTGGAGACCAGATCTGTTGGAGAGCTGTCCAAGGAGCTGTCAAACGTCCAGGGTCCTGTGACCAATCAGAACACATTTCAGAGACCAGATCACACCTCCTTAATCACCAGATCACACCTGATCAGATAGTAGAAGGGACTTTGAGTTAAAGCAGTTCTTCACCTTGTTTGAAAAAAATTAAAAGTCAGCAGCTCCAAAGACTTTTAACCCCCCTGGCGGTATTCCCGAGTGTAGCTCGGGGTAAAGTTTCAGTACCAAAAGGGGTAACCCCGAACTACACTCGGGAATACACTGCGGCGCTGCTCCACGATCCCTCGATCATTTACCTTGTCCTGCGCTCCCGCGATGTCCCCCCTGCAGTGTCCCCGGCAATGTCCTCCGGCATCTGTCTTCCGGGTTCCGTTCCCTGCGACGTCGGGACGTACGGGGGACGGAATGGCGGGAAATTGTAAAATGGCAAAAAGTGACATTCACTAAATTCACTAAAATCACATAGTATAACATTCCTGTATCAAACCATTTCACATACATTTTGTCCCGAGTGCTTTGTCCGGCGCCCTGCCTGCATTTTTACTGTTCTTTCTGCCTGGAAACTGAGAAACGTCCATGGCGTCCAAAAAGCGTCCCTTTAGGTCAGACGCGGTTTTAGACCGGCTAGAGAACAGCGATAGTAAATCAGAACCACTTGCAGAATTGAGTGATAATGATTCGTGGGGGAAATTCCTCATCAGACACTGAAAACGATTCTGCGACTTTGCTCAGCGATGTGCGAACTTGGCGCTCTATTTCACATTTCAGTGTTTTTGGTTTGATTATATTATTGAATTAAATGTATTATTATTATATTATTATTTTTTATGATTATTTATTAAATTATAATTTATGATTTCGTGTTTCAAGTTTTATCATCCCCGGGATGTTTACTAGACTCTTGTTCGGACAGATTTCAGTGAGTTATTCCTAAGAATTACAGACCTACAATAAAAAAAAAGAATATATTTCCATGCAAAAAAATGTACCGCTTTGAGCACAGAAATATGGACATAATCAGACCGCTAGGGAGGTTAATAAATGAGCACTCACCTGTCCAGGGATCCAGCGCCATCTTTACCCGAACTAGTTTTTTGCTGGTCTTCAGGTCCCCGGCATGGGCATGCTTATTGGTTTTCTGTGGGAAGTTAGTCGTGATTTCTTGCTGCTCACAGCTGGCTTCTCGCTGTGCATATGCGAGTCAAGCTGTGCTTCTTGAATGGGCCCGTAGTCTCCTGGGACCTGAAGCATGTCCCAGAAGGTTGTAGGAAGGGAGGTGGGAGGTGAAATTGCTGCAAATCTACTGCAGCAATCCAGCTAGAAGTGGGAGTGGGTACCTGTCAAAAGCAGGAAACTGCCCCCCCCCCCCAAATAAGTGCCAAAATTAGAAGAGGAGGGCATGAAGCAGAACTTTTAGGGGAAGTTTAGGAAAACAAACTTACTTTAAGATAAGATACTTAAATAGAATTTTCTTTTTTTAACCATAGTTTGGGTAACGTTCATATATGATGCTGAGCTTCAAGCAGGGCTGTCTTAATGCATGGACACCTATGGGCAGTATGTCCATATATGATATTGAGCCTCAGTCAGGGCTGTCTTAATGCATGGACATCCCTGGGCACTGCCAAGGGGCCCCAGGTGCATGGGGGCCCCATGGTTATCTGGCATTACATTATACTTGCCAACTGTCCCGGATTTGATGGGACAGTCAAGTTTTTTACTAAGATGTCCCCGGGCAGCATCCCAGAACCTGTACTGTGCCCTCCTGATCCCAGTATTGTGCCCTCCTGACTCACCCAGTACTGTGCCCTTTATGTTGATTAGTCTTTAATTTGTGCCGTTTTCTTATTGCTTAAAGCGGAGTTCCATCTGAAAAAAAAAAAAAAAAATCAGCTACAAATACTGTAGTTTCTGACTTTTAAAATACAGACACTTACCTGTCCCTCGGTCCCGTGGTGTCCTCACCACGGCTGGTTTTACCAGCTGTCTTCTCTCCCTGGCACCGGCATCTTCAGTGCGGACACCCGGCTGTGACAGCTTGCGGCTTCACAGCCGGGTGCCCACTGCGCATGCGCAAGAACGGCTGCACTTTGTGAATGGCCCCGTAGTCTTCTAGGACCTGTCATGTGTCCCAGAAGACTATGGGGAGGGAGGACAGCTTCCGCTCGCAGTGGGAGTGGGTACTTGTCAAATTTGGGTACCCCCCGCTCCCCAAAGGTGCCAATCCTTAATGGGGAGTGGGGGACAAAGGCTTAAAGCAAAACTTCCCCTTTTGGGTGGAGCTCCACTTTAAAATCAATTTTATTGAAAATACTAATAAATATATGTTTAATTCTATCAACTATTCATACTTTAATTCTTGAAAGTAAGGGCGTAAATTGGGGCAGGCTGGTAGAGGCCCCAGTGTATTACTTTGCCCAGGGGCCCTTGATGCCATTAAGATGGCCCTAGCTTAACCTCTTGGTGCCGGCCGCATGCAAATGTGCGGCCTCCCGGTGTCTGGGTCTTGATGCCGAGCGGATGCACATTTGCGTGCAATTAAGAAAAACATATGTGCTGAGAGCAAGTGCACACATGTCCGGTACTCACGGAAAGGTCCTGATCTCCTCTTTCGATTGGGACCTTTCCCGATCACGTGAGCGCCGTGACGGCGAATCACGGCGGTCACATGACCCTAAAACCCCGCCCCGCCTCCCAGCTTCTGAAACCCATAAAGTGCCAGGAGCAGAGGCGGACTGACAACTCATGGGGCCCCCGGGCATAAAGGGATCATGGGGCCCTTGTGTCCTTGCCCAAACTCAAAAAAGTCTATGAAAAAGGTACCAGGGGCATTTCATGGGGCCCCCTACTGACCCTGGGCCCTCGAGTTTCCAAATGGTCAGTCCGCCCCTGGTCAGGAGGCACCGGCGCCAAGGGGTTAAAAAAGCTGAAATCCAAAGAATGAAAGAAGCGGGGGCAGGGACAGTCAGGCTGGAGAGAAAAGACCCAGATGATGATGGACATCCTCCAACCAGGATATTACTTACTTCGGCTTCTAATGCACATTGTGAGAATCTCACAGTGTGCAGTGAAATCAGAAACAACCGTTTCAGTTCAGGAGAACATCCGGTACATGTGGGCAAGGTAGAAGGGAAGGCGCCTGGTTTCAGCAGAACTTTGATTTTGAAAAGTTTTAGATGGTAACAGATCCCCTTTAAATGGAAACCGTTTATTCCCCCCCCCCCCACACACACACACATTACGAGTCATTATCTATGCATTTGGCTTAATTAAAATCGACACTGATATTCCGTTTCAGAGGTGTTATCGATCGGGATCTGTAATGTAAAATAATTGTTCTCCTTATAGTCCTGGTGGATACAATGACACAAATGAACAATATTACCCTGTCGGTGTGACTCACCGAATGTCACGTTAAGTTTTATCGATCTGTGAACACAATCTCTTCCCCCCCCCCTGGTTAGGTGAGATATGACGACGGGGGAGATGATTCCATTGTCTCCTCATCTTTCAGATGTATTAGGTTATGTCATTGATAGAATATATTTACTGCGCAATGTTCCATCATTATCGCTTTCCAAACAGGCTTCGGACCGCCAAAGGGAAATGACGGATCCATTTTTTAAAGTAGAAGTCCGGATCCAACTTTTTTCTTTTAGTTTTGCCAGGAGTGGGAAAGGGTTGGGGCCAGGGGCGGACTGACCATTTGGAAACTCTGGCACTGCCCGAGGGCCCGGGGTCAGTAGGGGGCCCCATGAGATGCCCCTGGTACCTTTTTCATAGGCTTTTTCGAGTTTGGGCAAGGACACAAGGGCCCCATGATCCCCTATTGCCTGGGGCCCCATGAGTTGTCAGTCCGCCCCTGGTTGGAGCTCCTGTCCAGTTCCTATCGCTGTCTATGGCTACATTCACACTAGCGTTGTGTGCAGGCGGCAGAGAGGCGTTTGGGAAGCGTTTTTACCGCAATTCTGCACATTGCAGCACATGGTGCTGTTCTAACGGGAGCGTTAGCGTCGTGTCGCAGCAAAACGGACGCCTCTGGTCGAGTCAGGAGGCATTCAAGCCTCCTATTCTAGTCTATGGTGCTGGCCGGGTGTTTGCGGCACGGTTGCGACGTGGTTGCGAGGCGTTTGCGGAGCGGTAACACCATTTAAACTTCATTATAGGCGTTTGTGGGGCGTTTTTAACGCTCGGCAAACGCCTACCAACTGCCGCTAACCGCGCATGTGGCGTTTGCGGAGCGTTTGGCGAGCGTTAAAAAACGGTCCGCAAACGCCAGACCAACGCTTGCCAAATGCTGTAGGTGCGTTTGGCAAGCGTTGGTAAAACAGTCAAGTGTGAACGAGCCCTAAGTTTGCCTTTTGAGGATTTCCTCTCACATCCTGTCCCGATTTGGCCACCACAGGACTTTTTTTGTTTTCCTTTAATGGTTGAACTGGATGGACTTTTGTCTTTTTTCAGCCAGACTAACTATGTAACTATGTAAGATACTCAGTCCAAGTCACAATTTATTAAAGCGAAAAGCAGATATGGAACAATAGGTTAGAGTGCTTAAAGTGGGGGAAGTGATTGGCCCCAGATGATATAGAAAAATGAAAAACATCCTCCTACATACAGTGCTTGAAAAAGTCTTCACACCCCTTGAAATTTTCCCCATGTTGTCATGTTACAACCAGAACCGTCAATGTATTTTATTGGGATTGGATGTAATAGACCAACACAAAGTGGCTCATAATTGTGAAGTGGAAGGAAAATGAGAAATGGTTTTCAACATTTGTGACAAATAAATCTGTGAAAAGTGTGGTGGCATTTGTATTCAGCCCCCCGGAGTCAATACTTTGTAGGACCCCCTTTGGCTGCAATTCCAGCTGCACGTCTTTTTGGGGATGTCTCTTTGCACATCTAGAGAGGGACATTTCTGCCCATTCTTCTTTGCAGAATCACTCAAGTTGTCAGATTGGATGGAGAGCGTCTGGGAACAGCAATTTTCAAGTCTTGCCACAGATTCTCCATTGGATTTCGGTCTGGACTGTGACTGGGCCATTCTAACACATGAAGATGCTTTGATCTGAACCATTCCATTGTAGCTCTGGCTGGATGTTTCGGGTTGTTGTCCTGCTGGAAGGTGAACCTCCGTCCCGGTTTTAAGTCTTTTGCAGATTCTAACAGCTTTTCTTCTAAGATTGCCCTGTATTTGTCTCCATCCATCTTCCCATCAACTATGATCAGCTTCCCTGTCCCTGCTGAAGAAAAGCATCCCCACCACATGATGCTGCCACCACCATGTTTCACAGTGGGGATGGTCTGTTCAGGGTGATGTGCAGTGTTAGTTTTCTGCCACACATTGCATATTAATTTTAAGCACAAAAGTTCAATTTTGGTCTCCTCTGACCAGAGCTCCTTCTTCCACATGTTTGCTGTGTCCCCCACATGGCTTCTCACAAACTGCAAATGGGGCTTTCTTTCGAAAATGGCTTTCTTCTTTTCACTCTTCCATAAAGGGCACTTGTGTGGTCTTGCTCCCGAGCCCCCCTGTTTGCATCCATTGATACAGGCAGGGCGGCTTGGCCCTGCTCCCTAGTCACTGGATTTGATTGACATTGACAATCTGCCCAGTGAGGAGGGACAAAGTCGGGAGAGCCGTAGCTCTAATGCACAGCACTGGATTGCGATGGGGCTCAGGTAAATGATGGAGGCCCATATATATATATATATTACATGAGGATTGATAATTATAATGGTTGTTGTTGAGGCAATAGTTCCTGAGCCGATATGTAATGTAAAACTCCTCTATGCAAGAAAGGAATTTTTCCCGCAGCAACTTGGTTCTCCAGAGAGGCTTGCATTTATTGGGTCCCAGCGCAGAACGAAGTCCACAGAGTGTCTGCAAATAATACAAGGATCAGAAGCCTTCAACGTACCCAATCCCGCTCTGATGGTACAGACAAAATACCCTATCCCAGTGGTGGGCAACCTTTTTTTTCAACTGAGCCAAATCTCGCCAAAACCACGATTGAAATTTATTTTGAGAGCCACATTTTTAAAACTGAAAATACATCCCCCATATAGTAATTCATCCCCCATAGTAATTCATCCCCCATATAGTAATTCATCCCCCATATAGTAATTCATCCCCCATAGTAATTCATCCCCCATATAGTAATTCATCCCCCATATAGTAATTCATCCCCCATAGTAATTCATCCCCCATATAGTAATTCATCCCCCATAGTAATTCATCCCCCATATAGTAATTCATCCCCCATAGTAATTCATCCCCCATAGTAATTCATCCCCCATATAGTAATTCATCCCCCATAGTAATTCATCCCCCATATAGTAATTCATCCCCCATAGTAATTCATCCCCCATAGTAATTCATCCCCCATATAGTAATTCATCCCCCATAGTAATTCATCCCCCATAGTAATTCATCCCCCATAGTAATTCATCCCCCATATAGTAATTCATCCCCCATATAGTAATTCATCCCCCATAGTAATTCATCCCCCATAGTAATTCATCCCCCATATAGTAATTCATCCCCCATATAGTAATTCATCCCCCATAGTAATTCATCCCCCATAGTAATTCATCCCCCATATAGTAATTCATCCCCCATAGTAATTCATCCCCCATATAGTAATTCATCCCCCATATAGTAATTCATCCCCCATAGTAATTCATCCCCCATATAGTAATTCATCCCCCATAGTAATTCATCCCCCATAGTAATTCATCCCCCATATAGTAATTCATCCCCCATATAGTAATTCATCCCCCATAGTAATTCATCCCCCATAGTAATTCATCCCCCATATAGTAATTCATCCCCCATATAGTAATTCATCCCCCATAGTAATTCATCCCCCATATAGTAATTCATCCCGCATATAGTAATTCATCCCCCATATAGTAATTCATCCCCCATATAGTAATTCATCCCCCATAGTAATTCATCCCCCATATAGTAATTCATCCCCCATAGTAATTCATCCCCCATAGTAATTCATCCCCCATAGTAATTCATCCCCCATATAGTAATTCATCCCCCATAGTAATTCATCCCCCATATAGTAATTCATCCCCCATATAGTAATTCATCCCCTATAGTAATTCATCCCCCATAGTAATTCATCCCCCATATAGTAATTCATCCCCCATATAGTAATTCATCCCCCATAGTAATTCATCCCCCATATAGTAATTCATCCCCCATAGTAATTCATCCCCCATATAGTAATTCATCCCTCATAGTAATTCATCCCCTATATAGTAATTCATCCCCCATAGTAATTCATCCCCCATATAGTAATTCATCCCCCATAGCAATTCATCCCCCCTATAGTAATTCATCCCCCCTATAGTAATTCATCCCCCATAGTAATTCATCCCCCATATTAAGTCCCCAAGTCCCCCCTGTGTCAATTCACTTACCTTTGCTCCGCGCGTTCTTCTTGCCGTGTTCCCGCGCCGTTCTGGTCTTCAAAGCGGACTGTGAGAGGAGAGGAGTTTGTCACGCTGCCCCGCCTACATCCTGACAGCTGCAGAGTCCTGACTTTTGGGGCGGCCGCCCGAGAGGAGGGAGGGGAGCGGGCGCCCGGCACACAGAAGAGCCGCATTTAAGTTTGTAAAGAGCCGCATGTGGCTCGCGAGCCGCGGCTTGCCGACCACTGCCCTATCCTAATATACACCTTTTTTTCCATTGACCAAAGTGTCAAGCTATCTGATTGGTTGGTTTTATGAGCATCTTTTATCGTAGGCTGGCCATACAGTATACAATTTTCCTGAGATTTTTGCTTTAGATTGATCAAAATCTATATAATAGGAGTTCAAACCTAAACAACACTTTCAATTTTATCTAATTAGGCGGGCCCTTGCACTACATAGTGGAAGGTAAATCTAAAGGAAATTGGTCAGAAAACTATAAGAAAATTGTATAGTGTATGGCCAGCCTTATGTGTTACATGCAATGTGTCTTGGCCTAGAACAGCAGCATGCATAGATTTTAATTACAAAGTTAAATACAGTAGATACTCCTTGTCTTGTTTATGGCAACCAGGGGTGGATTGACAACTCATGGGGCCCCCGGGCAATAGGGGGTCATGGGGCCCCTGTGTCCTCGCCCACACTCAAACCACACCCAATAAAGCCTATGAAAGGTATCAGGGCAGGGGCGGACTGACCATTTGGAAACTCAGGCACTGCCCGAGGGCCCGGGGTCAGTAGGGGGCCCCATGAGATGCCCCTGGTACCTTTTTCATTTTTTAGTTTGGGCAAGGACACAGGGGCCCCACGATCCCCTATTGCCCGGGGGCCCCATGAGTTGTCAGTCCGCCCCTGTACCAGGGGCATCTCATGGGGCCCCCTACTGACCCAGGGCCCTCCGGCAGTGCTTGAATAGTCAGTCCACCCCTGATGGCAATACTGCAATCTTTAACATCCTTGTACGAAGGCGGACAGGATACCCGCTTTGAAATTCTCTTCGCCATAAACAAGTACACTATGAATATTTAAGACGCCTTTAATCCATTTACCATATACTTCTCGTATTGTTTAAAAGAAAATTGGATTTTTTTACCCTTCTTGCCTAGAAAAAAACGCCACCTTTTTAAAAATGCTATTTCTCATAAATAAGGACCCCATGAATATTTAGGACCCTTTCCAATCTAATCAGACAAATTTGCATTTTTCAGTGCTGGTAGATTTGCAAATAACCTGCTCTGAACCTCTCCGACTTTCCACATATTTATCCAAAAACAGGTTAGCCCAACATAATAAAGGTAATGCAATTGCCTGTAACATAAAGAAAGGAGTAAGGAGTCCTTATTCTATCCTTTTGTTGTGTAAAATACATCTAGCTCAGTCAGATGCTGGCCTGGTCAATAACGGGAATATACACTACCTACACTGCTCAAAAAAATAAAGGAACACTTTGAAAATCCATCAGATCTCAATAGGGAAGAATCTCCTGCTGGATCTCTATACTGACATGGACGGGGTGATGTGTTAGGAACATAAGGGTGCCCCATCGTTTGATGGAAATGAAAATGATCGACCTCCAGAGGACTGAATTCATAGACACCCCGAAAATCAAAGTGAAAAAATGATGCAGCAGGCGAGTCCATTCTCCTGAAGTTTCATTGCAACTCAGAATGGTCCTCAGTAGTCTGTATGGCCCCCACGTGCTTGTATGCATGCCTGACAATGACGGGGGAGGCTCCTAATGAGACCACAAATGGTGTCTTGGGGGATTTCCTCCCAGATCTGGACCAGGGAATTACTGAGCTTCTGGACAGTCTGAGGTGCAACCTGGTGGCGTCGGATGGACCAAAACACGACATCCCTGAGGTGTTCTATTGGATTTAGGTCAGGTGAGCGTGGGGGCCATTCAGTGGTATCAATTCCTTCATCCTCCAGGAACTGCCTGCATACTCTCCCCACATGAGGCCGGGCATTGTTGTGCACCAGGAAGAACCCAGGACCCACTGCACCAGTGTAGGGTCTGACAATGGGTCCAAGGATTTCACCCCGATACCTAATAGCAGTCAGGGTGCCATTGTCTAGCCTGTAGAGGTCTGTGCTTCCCTCCATGGATATGCCTCCCCAGACCATCACTGACCCACCACCAAAACAGTCATGCTGAACCATGTTACAGGCAGCATAATGTTCTCCACGGCTTCTCCAGACTCTTTCATGTCTGTCACATGTGCTCAGGGTGAACCTGCTCTCATCTGTGAAAAGCACGGTGCACCAACCGAGCTCTATGGTGCCGGGCAGTGAGCACAGGGCCCACTAGAGGACGTCGGGCCCTCAGGCCACCCTCATGAAGTCTGTTTCTGATTGTTTGGTCAGAGACATTCACACCAGTGGCCTGCTGGAGGTCATTTTGTAGGCCTCTGGCAGGGCTCATCCTGTTCCTCCTTGCACAAAGGAGCAGATACTGGTCCTGCTGATGGGTTAAGGACCTTCTACGGCCCTGTCCAGCTCTCCTAGAGTAACTGCCTGTCTCCTGGAATCTCCTCCATACTTTTGAGACTGTGCTGGGAGACACAGCAAACCTTCTGGCAATGGATGTGCCATCCTGGAGGAGTTGGACTGCCTGTGTAACCTCTGTAGGGTCCAGGTATGGTCTCATGCTACTAGTAGTGACACTGACCCTAGCCAAATGCAAAACTAGTGAAAAACAGTCAAAAACGATAAGTAGGGAAAAAGTCAGTGGCCTCCACCTGTAAAACCATTCCTGTTTTGGGGGTCATCTCGTTGTTGCCCATCTAGTGCACCTGTTGTTAATTTCATTAATACCAAAGCTGCTGAAACTGATTAACAACCCCCTCTGCTACTTACCTGACCAGATCCATATCCCAGAAGTTTCATTGATTTGATGCTAGACTCTGATTAAAAAGTGCTCCTTTCATTTTTTATATATATTATATATATATATATATATATATATATATATATATATATATAATATATATAATTGCAATATCCTACAGGGGGGGAGTCTGTGACACAGAAGGTTAGAATGCATAGAATACATTAAGGTAAAAAAAAACCTTTAGGCTTTAGAACCACATTAAGTTCTACTTTATCTTGTTGCTGCTAATCTGCTTTTTTGCAGTTTGTTACGTGGTTTGAAAAAAACATTTGCTTCAGTCAAGTCAGTAGAGCTGGTTCACACTTGCTTTGCTTTCTTGGAAAGCAGTCTGAGGTGGATCGCAGTTGGCAGGTGGATTGGAGACCATATGTCTCCTCCTGGATGCTAAAAAACATGACATTATTATTATTATACAGGATTTATGGCTCCAACAGTTTGCTCAGCGCTTTACAATATAACGGGAGACAATACAGCAACAATACAGTTCAATACAAGAGGGATAGGAGGGTCCTGATCCTGGGAGCTTACAATCTAGGAGGGAGGAGCTGGTGGTATAAAAGGTAGTAACTGTGGGGGATGGACTGGTAGGAGGAGTAGAAGATTCCATTATTAGCTGAGGGCAGGATAGGCCCTCAGCCCTAAGAGACATGGGGTTTAGATTTTGCTGTGGCTATGAAGAAAAGTATCACATCCACGGCACGTGTACTGCTCTGCCTGGCTGCCATGTTAGCTTAAGAGCTAAGAGTTGGCGATGGGGGGGGGGGGGGGGCTGTAAAACTGTAGCTCAATAGCCTATTTTTACCATCTGCCCCCCCCCCCCCGAGCTGCAAAGGTAAGCAAGAAATAAGGCCTTAGGCTGTTTTTTTCTCTTTGCACGAGGCATTTGATAATAATTGGATTGTAGTCTGCTTCATGCATGGTACTTGTTAATATAAAAGTAATCTTCCTAAAAAGGATACAGATACAATAAAAACCTAATGGAGGTTCAAACTCTTCTCTCTATTATAAGTCCTCATGCACACTGGGGGGGGACGTTTTGATAACGCTGGTAACGTTAGCTGTGTAAACCCAAGTTAAAAATGTGAGTTTTTAAGCTTTTTTTAGCATGTTTGCATTCGCATTTAGCGGAGTTTGCCATGTTTTTTCGCGTTTGCCTTTTTTAGCGTTTTTTTTTACCAAAAAAAGCGTCTTTACAGCTAAAAACCTCCTCTATAAACCCACTAGTTCTGGGTTGTTTTTCCAGAACTAGTGGGTTTATGGAGGAGTTTTTTAGCTGTAAAGACACTCTAAGGCTGAAAAACTCGACAAAACACGGTAAAATGCTGCAAACTGGCAGCCAAAAAACGTCCCTGCCAAAAAACGCTGATTCCAGTCTATGTGTGTATGGACACATGGGATAACATGCCGGGGATGGACACATAGGATAACATGCTGGGGATGGACACATAGGATAACGTGCCGGGGATGGACACGTAGGATAACACGCCGGGGATGGACACGTAGGATAACATGCTGGGGATGGACACATAGGATAACACGCCTGGGATGGACACATAGGATAACATGCCTGGGATGGACACATAGGATAACATGCCGGGGATGGACACATAGGATAACACGCCGGGGATGGACACATAGGATAACATGCTGGGGATGGACACATAGGATAACATGCTGGGGATGGACACATAGGATAACGTGCCGGGGATGGACACGTAGGATAACACGCCGGGGATGGACACGTAGGATAACATGCTGGGGATGGACACATAGGATAACACGCCTGGGATGGACACATAGGATAACATGCCTGGGATGGACACATAGGATAACATGCCGGGGATGGACACATAGGATAACACGCCGGGGATGGACACATAGGATAACATGCTGGGGATGGACACATAGGATAACACGCCGGGGATGGACACATGGGATAACACGCTGGGGATGGACACATAGGATGACATGGTGGGGATGGACACATAGGATAACACGCCGGGGATGGACACATAGGATGACATGGTGGGGATGGACACATAGGATAACATGCCGGGGATGGACACATAGGATAACACGCCGGGGATGGACACATAGGATAACATGGTGGGGATGGACACATAGGATAACACGCCGGGGATGGACACATGGGATAACACGCTGGGGATGGACACATAGGATAACACGCCGGGGATGGACACATAGGATAATATATAGTAATAATAATAGTACATAGTAATAATATATATTCCAATAATATGTATGAACATGAACACATCTAAAGGAGCTGAGATATTAGAAGCTGAAATGCCTACTCATATCTTTAAAAATGTTTGATCCTGTATACAAATGACTTTACATTTTTGAGAATCTCTTGTGACTTTTTGGATGCACTTGGGGGTTTGTCCGGGATTAGAACCCAGGACTTTAAATAATTTTATATGCTGTTGGTTAAGTTAACTGGCTTCTAAAATAAATAAATATATAAGTATATAAATGTTTGTATGTGGGGCTGCTTTAGGGGTCAAGCACTCATGGAGTAATTCTGTGTATTCTATAGATTCCTAATGGATGTGTCATACAGTATACAATGCATAATTAAGTAACTACAGACATATATCTGCCACCCCTCTCTGCCAATCCCTCCACTGGCCTCCACTCAGTGTCCTCCATCCCTCTCTGCCAATCCCTCCACTGGCCTCCACTCAGTGTCCTCCATCCCTCTCTGCCAATCCCTCCACTGACCTCCACTCAGTGTCCTCCACCCCTCTCTGCCAATCCCTCCACTGGCCTCCACTCAGTGTCCTTCATCCCTCTCTGCCAATCCCTCCACTGACCTCCACTCAGTGTCCTCCACCCCTCTCTGCCAATCCCTCAACTGGCCTCCACTCAGTGTCCTCCATCCCTCTCTGCCAATCCCTCCACTGGCCTCCACTCAATGTCCTCCATCCCTCTCTGCCAATCCCTCCACTAGCCTCCACTCAGTGTCCTTCATCCCTCTCTGCCAATCCCTCCACTGACCTCCACTCAGTGTCCTCCACCCCTCTCTGCCAATCCCTCTACTGGCCTCCACTCAGTGTCCCCCACTCCCCTCTGTCAATCCCTCCACTGGCTTCCCATTGCCCAAAGGATAAAATTCAAAACATTAACAATAACATATAAAGCCATTTATAACTCCGCCCCAAATTACATCACTAATCTTGTCTCTAAATATCACCCAAATCGTACTCTCCGCTCCTCGCACGACCTCCTGCTCTCTCGCTCCCTTGTCTCCTCCTCCCATGCTCATCTCCAGGATTTTTCCAGAGCTTCCCCCATCCTCTGGAACTCTCTACCCCAATCTATCAGACTATCACCTACTCTACTCACTTTTAGGCGATCTCTGAAAACCTATCTCTTCAGGGAAGCCTATCCTGCCCTCAGCTAATAATGGAATCTTCTACTCTTCCAACTAGTCCATCCCCCACAGTTACTACCTTTTGTACCACTAGCCCCTCCCTCCTAGATTGTAAGCTCCAAGGAGCATGGCCCTCCTATCCCTCTTGTATTGAACTGTATTGTTGCTTTATTGTCTCCCGTTGTAAAGCGCTGAGCAAACTGTTGGCACTATATAAATTCTGTATAATAATAATAATAATAATAGTATATAAGGCAAAGTATGTAGGAATATGGTGTATTGTACACTCAGTTCAGCCTGAGTTAAAGTTTTCACTGCTACTTTTAGTGGACACAGAGTCCTAAATTTGGATTTTTACCATTCTGCTGTTTGGTGCCCACTCTCAGGCATGTGCATGTCTATAAAAAGTTGGGTCAAGTACACAAATTATTTTACCTTTTTGTGACTCTCATATATTTTCCAACTTGTCCAGGATTAGAAAGTAGGACGTTAAACAATTTTGTGTTGCAAATTAAGTTAACTGGTTTCTAAATGAAATAAATAAATACATTATTAAACATATTAGTGTATGAATGCCTGTATGTGTGACTGCTTTCAGGGTCAAGCACTGAGGGAATAAATCCATGCATTGTATAGATCCGTAATGAGTGTGTCATGCAGTACACAATTAATAATTAATAAAGTAACTATAAACATATAAAGTGAAGTATGTCGGAATATTGTGTATTGTACACTCAGCTCAGCCCGGGCTAAAGCTGGCACAGCTACTTTCAGCAGACATGGCGTTCCAAATTAGTTTGGAATTTTTTTTCCATCATAATTCCACATTTTCTGCTGTTTGATGCCCAGACTTTTCCTTAAAAATGTTGGGTCCTGTACACAAATTATTTTCTGTTTTGGAAATCTCATATTGTTCTGCACGTGCAACGTACAATTGTCTATTGATGTACATGGGGGCTTGTCCGGGATTAGAACCCTGGACTACACAGCTTTATATGGTGTAGGTTAAGTTAACTGGGTTATATAAACAAATAAATGAACAAATATATAAATGTAATATAATATGAAAAAGTGCAGCGCTAATAAACAAATTAAATGTGCTATTTCAGAGACTGGCCACACCCTCAAATAGACAGTATGAAGTCCATAGGAACAATGTCCGGTAAATGACAAATAGATGAAATGATAACTTTGTAACTCCCAGTGAGGCACTCGTCAAAACCGTGTAGGAAATATAAGAAATGCACACTCACCAGATGCGCATTAGGTAAGCACAATATTAATAGCCAGAGGTCCCCTCTTATCCTGTGAAAGGTGCAGTTCACACTGTACAGGCTGTCCCACAATACTGGCGCCTCGAGAGATCTTCTCTACTGGTGGAAGCTGCGATGGGGGTCAGCTTATATGAGTCACTCTCCTCTAGGCCTCAGGGTGGTCACCATATGGTCCTGGGGGGTTAAATGCTCGATGTGGAGCAGAGAATAGTGGCCATAGTGTAGTAGGTCAAAATATAAATTCTTTTATTAATAGTTAAAAGTGATGACCATACATAAAAGGAAATGGAGGCTATCGCCAATGAAATGTAGACAAAGCATGCAGCAAAACCGTTCATAAACCATTTAGAAAAACTGACCAGCTGGATAGTTATGGGGGCCACCGGACCTCCTTGATCCGGTGGAGTGACGTTAAGGAGGTCTGGTGGCCCCCATAACTATCCAGCTGGTCAGTTTTTCTAAAGGGTTTATGAACGGTTTTGCTGCATGCTTTGTTTTTGGCTGCTTTAAAGGTCATGCATTGAGGGAATATCTCTGTGTATTCTATAGATCCCCAATGGATATGTCACACAGTATACAATGCATATTTAAAGCGGAGCTCCACCCAAAGGGGAAGTTCCACTTTAAGGTTTTGTCCCCTGCTCCCCGTTAAGGATTGGCACCTTTGGGGAGTGGGGGGGGGTACCCTAAATTGGCAGGTACCCGCTCCTACTTCTGCTCTGATTGGCTAAGCGATTGGAAGCAGAAGTTTTCCTAACCCTGCTCCCTCCTCATAGTCTTCTGGGACATGTGACAGGTCCCAGAAGACTACGGGACCATTCACAAAGTGCAGCACTTCTCGCACATGTGCAGTGGGCACCTGGCTGTGAAGCCGCAAGCTGTCACAGCCGGGTGCCCACACTGAAGATGTCGGCGCCGAGGAGTGAACCTGGCCAGTGTGAGGGCACCACAAGATTGAGGGATGGGTGAGTGTTCACTTTTTAGAAGTCAGCAGCTACAGTTTTTGTAGCTGCTGACTTTATATTTTAAAATCCTAACTGGACCTCCGCTTTAATAAAGTAACTATGAACATATATCAGGTAAAGTATGTGGGATTGGTGTGTACTGTACGCTCAGTTCAACTGAGATACGTGGAGCCAGGCATATCTGTTGTGCTGTGCTTAATATACATGCATATGGTTGCCCCCCCCACTTTAACTTTGCATGCTAAGTTACTCCATCTCTTGTTGTGGCAAAGATTTGATATGGCGATAAAGACAGTAGGAAGAGTTCTGTAGACCAGTAAGTCCAGTTGGCTCTGAGGAAGAGGCAAGTCCTCGAAACGCGTCAGCCTGCTGAAGGTCCAGAGTTCCCATCACGGACGCACACGCAGTGTGGATCGGACCGAGCTGTTCTTATACGATGTACCTTTGACTGTATTGTCATTTTGTGAGTACAATACTTACTTTAATCATTCAATAAACATATTTTTAAGGTAATGCACTAGGCCGGTGCGCCCTCTTTCTGTTTTTTTTTCTCTACTCAGTACACTTGGACTTCCCCGGTCATTTGAGGGCAGCAAGGCGTGCATATTCCAAGAAATTGATGAAGCGGTCCCATCCTTTTGGAGTCCATCCCTAAGCGCAGGAGCATTTGGGTTTTGTCAGCACCTGTGGTAGAGAGCCCTTGTAGATCATTAACTTGGGGTTCCCCAATGCATGGAGTCTAAGCCCCAGCCTGCTTCTTCACCATAGCCCCTGATGGTGGGGATGGACTTTCAGCAAGCTGGGACCAGATCGCGGCCCCCAGGTACGCCCAGCTGAGGATGAGGAGACTGCTCATGGGAGCACAGCACAATGGGAGGAGACAAACAGAAATCTGATAGACTAGCCGAGGTCAGGACGGGCGGAAAACAAGTACAGTCAGACAACGAAGCCAGGGTCGGTACACGAGTAGTCAATGCACGATACAGGAGATAGCAAAACACAGGAGCTCTGACAACTAGGAAGTTGCTCAGGCAAAGTGGCCTAGACTGAGCATGTCTTATATAGGCAGGCAAACAAGGCGGCGGGCCAGGAAGTGATGGAAGGAAAGGAAATAAAACCCAGAGAACAGGAGACGATGCCCATCGGTGAGCACAGACAAACACACATGTGAAAGGGATCAGGAACAGCACTGCAGCAAGGAGGTAAGCATGCACAAACAGGGAACAGGCTAACTTGTGACAGGTTTGTCATTTTTTCACTATTGTCTAACAGAGTAGAACTGGGTAGTACTGACAACAATGCCTGGGACTGCAGTGCAGTAGAGGCCCTGTTGTCAGCTCAAACAGGAAGTTAGGAGCTCACTGGATTTCTGGCAGATCAATAGATATTTTTCTGTACTTTTAGATACATGGCATTTTTAAAGAGACACGGCATGGGGAAATAGGTATGTATTGCAGAATTTTACTAAATGTTTCATAGGCATACACTAGTTACCAGCTTTGGGTGAGGAGTGCCTTAAAAACATTTGCTACAATTTTTTTATTTTTTTTTTAAGTCTGGCATGCACTCAAAGCTGAAGTATTAGTTTTGGTTGGGCAGCCCCTCATCGCATTTCCTCCAGCATATCTTCCCTAGAATGTCTTTCATTTATTGGAAGTCATGCTCGATTTGTTACAAATTACTGAGCTTATTAAATACATAATACATTTCAATTCAAGATAATGAATTCATTATTAAATTCTTTAGTCGGTTAAGCTTCTTAACCTGTTTGACTTAAAAAATGCATTAAATTAGGTTCCTGCTGGAGAGTGATTTACGCTATCCATCACTTCTCATTTTTTCCTCATACTAAAATATAGGTAATGTAATTCAAAAAATGCCAGGCAAAAAACAGAATTATGTCGTTTGCAGTCAACGTCTGCCTGCAGGAAAATTCCAGCCTGCATCATTTATCAACATAATACTGCATATATTTGTGTCTGTATTACTATCGGAGTTCAAAATGTTCTGCTCTTTGGTGCACAGACATGTATATGCCTTTAAAAAAATGTTGGGTCTTCTACTCAAATGATTTTACATCTTTGGAAATCTCGTCTGTCTTTTTGATGCACATGGGGGCTTGTCCGGGATTAAAACTGTAGTTGATTAAGCTGTTTAGAGTGATATCCATCACTCTTCCTTTTTTTCTTTTACTAAAATATAGGTAATGCAATTCAAAAATTGCCAGGCAAAAAACAGAATTATGTCATTTGCAGTCAACGTCTGCTTGCAGGAAAATTCTAACCTGCATCATTTATTAACATAATACTGCATATATTTGTGTCTGTTTTTCTATCAGAGTTTAAAATGTTCTGCTCTTTGGTGCACAGACATGTGTATGTCTTTAGAAAATGTTGGGTCCTCTGCTCAAATGATTTTACATCTTTGAGAATCTTGTCTTTCTCTTCTGATGCACATGGGGGCTCGTCCGGGATTCAAACTGTAGTTGGTTAAACTTCTTAGAGTGATATCCATCACTCATTTTTTTCTTTTACTAAAATATATAATTTATCAACATAATACAGCATATATTTGTGGCTGTTTTTCTATTGGAGTTTAAAATGTTTTGCTCTTTGGTGCAGAGACCTGTGTATGTCTTTAGAAAATGTTGGGTCCTCTGCTCAAATGATTTTACATCTTTGAGAATCTTGTCTGTCTTTTCTGATGCACATGGGGGCTCGTCCGGGATTAAAACTGTACTTGTATAAGCTTCTTAGAGTGATATCCATCACTCTTCATTTTTTTCTTTTACTAAAATATAGGTAATGCGATTCAAAAATTGCCAGGCAAAAAACAGAATAATGTCATTTTGCAGTCAACGTCTGCCTGCAGGAAAATTCTAATCTGCATCATTTATCAACATAATACTGCATATATTTGTGTCTGTTATTCTATTGGAGTTTAAAATGTTTTGCTCTTTGGTGCACAGACATGTGTATGTCTTTAAAAAATATTGGGTCCTCTACTCAAATGATTTTACATCTTTGAGAATCTCGTCTGTCTTTTCTGATGCACATGGGGGCTCGTCAGGGATTAAAACTGTAGTTGGTTAAACTTCTTAGAGTGATATCCATCACTCTTCATTTTTTTCTTTTACTAAAATATAGGTAATGCAATTCAAAAATTGCCAGGCAAAAAACAGAATTATGTCATTTGCAGTCAACGTCTGCCTGCAGAGAAATTCTAACCTGCATCATTTATTAACATAATACTGCATATATTTGTGTCTGTTTTTCTATTGGAGTTTAAAATGTTTTGCTCTTTGGTGCACAGACATGTGTATGTCTTTAAAAAATATTGGGTCCTCTACTCAAATGATTTTACATCTTTGAGAATCTTGTCTGTCTCTTCTGATGCACATGGGGGCTCGTCCGGGATTAAAACTGTAGTTGGTTAAACTTCTTAGAGTGATATCCATCACTCTTCATTTTTTTCTTTTACTAAAATATAGGTAATGCAATTCAAAAATTGCCAGGCAAAAAACAGAATGATGTCATTTGCAGTCAACGTCTGCCTGCAGGAAAATTCCAGCCTGCATCTTAAATTAACATAATACTGCATATATTTGTGTCTGTTTTTCTATTGTACTTTAAAATGTTCTGCTCTTTTGTGCACAGACATGTGTATGTCTTTAGAAAATGTTGGGTCCTCTACCTAAATGACTTTACATCTTTGAGAATCTTGTCTGTCTTTTCTGATGCACATGGGGGCTCGTCCGGGATTAAAACTGTAGTTGGTTAAACTTCTTAGAGTGATATCCATCAATCTTAATTTTTTCTTTTACTAAAATATAGGTAATGCAATTCAAAAATTGCCAGGCAAAAAACAGAATGATGTCATTTGCAGTCAACGTCTGCCTGCAGGAAAATTCTAACCTGCGTCATTTATCAACATAATACTGCATATATTTGTGTCTGTTTTTCTATTGGAGTTTAAAATGTTCTGCTCTTTGGTGCACAGACATGTGTATGTCTTTTAAAAATGATGGGTCCTCTACTCAAATGATTTTACATCTTTGAGAATCTCGTCTGTCTTTTCTGATGCACATGGGGGCTCGTCCGGGATTCAAACTGTAGTTGATTAAACTTCTTAGAGTGATATCCATCACTCTTCATTTTTTTATTTTACTAAAATATAGGTAATGCAATTTAAAGAACTTCAGACTAAAGACAGCATTCTATAATATGCCGTCAACCTCTGCCTGTAGAAAATTTCCAGCCTGCATCAGTTATAAATATAATATAGCACTTGAAATAGACCAAGGCATATATTTATTAATAATTTGCACAGCTATTCATCAAAACTGCATGTAAATTTGTTCTGTGTGAATGGAGAAAAATCAAATGTTCCGAGGCTACATTCTCTGCAGATCCCCTCACTTCAATGGGCTGCCCTATGTGCATTTGTTGCCCAAAATAAGCTCCTGCTCCTTTTTGGGTAACAAGTTATAGCGGTTTTTAAACTAGCTGTGCGAACAGATACAGTAGTTGCACCGAAATGTGTGTCACGTGTTCTGCCATGATTTGTTTTTACTAGCAAATTTTTTAAAAACCCCAAACATGAAATTTCTGAAAGCAGAGGCGCTGGAGAATAAAATATGGATCGTCATATTCTTTATGTCTCATGATATTTGCGCAGCTGCTTATCACATGCATATTTTCAGGAAAACAAAAGACACAAAACTGAATTTTAGAGCACGCAAACAAAATATAACACACATTTCTTTTTTAACTGTAAATAAATACGTCATGACTGAGATTTGTTTGTGTCTATTAAATGGTAAAAAACTAACGGTGATTCTGCACACGATTTCAAATTTCCAGATCTGAATGGGGGTTTAATGGGCAATTCTGCAGCGATTATTTTGCGCCAAAATTGCATGACAAAATGCTCCTTTGAATACTGCCTCTTCAATATTTCTCTTCAAGGCCTGTTGAAGGCTCTCTGAAGAGTGTTCAGAATGCTGACTGCTCTTTAGAGAGCAAAGAACAGTCCTATTTTTTTTTTTTACAATTTTTAGAATTTTAATATTTTTATTTTACTTTTTTTTTTTAATTTTCCTGTTCGGAGGCATTGGTGAAATATCAGGGGTCTAAACAGACCCCTGATGTCTCGATTTTGAGATGGAGAAAGGGACTGAGAACATAGATTCATCAATCCCTTTCCCTGCAGCTTTAGCTGCACTGAACAGAGAGAGAATGGGATTGAACCCTTTCTCCAAAGATCACCGATCCCTTCGCTGCTTCCTCCTCTGCCCAGCATACATGTCAAAAAATGATTAAAACACAATAGCGTTTTATCCTTTGCCACTTCCCTTCCGGCCCATGTATATAAATGGCCGGATAGGAGCAGTGCAGGGGCGGGTGGCCATTTATAAACGTCCTTCCTGCTTCCCTGCTTGTGCGTGCTCCCTGGGAGTGCGCAGCACCGCTATCTGGTGTCCACAGAGGTCCGCTGTGTCACTGTACAGGACCTCTGTGTGAGGTCCCGATCTTGTGATCACTGATTGGCCAATCAGTGATCACATGAATAGTAGTAAGCAAGATGTCACTTCCTGGCATCATTGATTACTACTAGTGAAATCTGTGAATGATCACAGAGGTCACATGGTACAAGGCTATTCACAACAGCCCTGTACCATGTGACAAGCTGTGACCAATCACAGCTCTCACAGTATTTCTCAATAGTTGCAAGAATGGAGCCAGAGAGAAGGAGAAATTATTGCTTTTACAGCCTTTATGGGTGTAAAAGCAGTCAGTGTAAAAAAAAAAAAAAATCTTCTTTACCCCCCACAAGTAGTACAGTGTCACTATGGTGAAACTGTACTGCTAGGGTGATAGTATGTTAAAAAAAAAAAAAACAACAAAATAAATAATAATATAAAAAAATAAAATAAAAATGTAAAAAAAGTTTGAAAAATTATAATTTTTACTAATTACGGTTATTTTTTTTTTATTAAAAGCGTTGTGTTGTCATCTAGCGTAGCGACGTCACCTAGCGTCGTGACGTCACCTAGCATCGTGACATCATGTTTGAAGAATTGAAAAGTCACCCCGGTTGCGAAGTGGTTAAACGATCTTTCATTGGACGTTTCTCTGCGTGTCACCAGGGAATATACAACGCAGAATGCGCATGTATTTCTATTACCAACCTGTATCCATGTATGACGAGCAACACGTCATTCTGTACGACAACAGGCAAGCGCCATATGTTGCCGGTGGCTGGAGCAGACTGTAGCAGGCAGAGACTCCGCATCCTTCACACGGGAATGGCAGGGCGTGATCGTTGCGGTCACTGCTTTTGCTGTCACTGGCGGATTTCCAGTACCGCCCGCCGCCGTGTACATCTTATTGTTTTGGCCTTATTAGATAGAATTGTTGCTGCGAAGCTCTCTGGTTCAGCGTCCCCGCGGGCGATCCATTATTCTCTGCTACAGTTAGTTCTCCGAAATAACGAGATTGTGAAACAAATTTTACTGCCGGATCCGAGTCTTGTTCACAGAACAAATCATTAGAAAAATGTGCCGAGCCCTGCAGTATATCGTTAAAGAGACAGTCCTCCCAAAACTGATATTCCAGAGATCCCAAATAGTTACAATGTATCCAAACCTAAGATAAAAAATTTGTCACATGTTGCATCCTACCCGTCTTCAGGTTACATTTGCAGTTTGTGCGTGTCAGGAATGCGCAAAAATCACGTGCCTCCCTGACACGCACAGAAATGTGCTGTCATTTTGCAGACGGAAAACAGTAGCGCTCTTTCTGAACGGCGATCCAATGCATCTGCTAGCACGTGCGCCAAAACGCATGGCGCCGCAGCACTATGGGGTTGAATTACTAAAGGCAAATAGACTTGCAAAGTGCAGTTGCTCCAGAACTTAACCCCTCGCCCTCCAGAGGATTTACCTTCCTGACCAGGCCATTTTTTTTCGATACGACGCTGTGCCACTTTAACTGAAAATTGCGCGGTCATGCGACGCTGCACCCAAATTAAATTTAAGCCCTTTTTTCCCACAAATTCAGCTTTCTTTCGGTGGTATTTGTCACCTGTGCGTTTATTTTGTGCGCTCTAAGCAAAAAAAAAAAGACCGACCTCATGCACACGGGACATTTTTACAGTGGCTGTTTTTGGCTTTTGACATTTTTTCCTACAGCCAGTAAACCCCTCCAGCATGTTCTCGTACGTGTCCATCCCCCCCATGTTCTCCTATGTGTCCATCCCCGGCATGTTATCCTGTGTGTCCATCCCCCCCATGTTCTCCTATGTGTCCATCCCCGGCATGTTATCCTGTGTGTCCATCCCCCCCATGTTCTCCTATGTGTCCACCCCCGGCATGTTCTCCTACGTGTCCATCCCCGGCATGTTATCCTATGTGTCCATCCCCGGCATGTTATCCTATGTGTCCATCCCCGGCATGTCATCCTATGTGTCCATCCCCAGCATGTTATCCTATGTGTCCATCCCCGACGTGTTATCCTATGTGTACATCCCCAGCGTGTTCTCCTGTGTGTCCATCCCCGGCGTGTTATCCTATGTGTCCATCCCCGGCATGTTATCCTATGTGTCCATCCGGCATGTTCTCCTATGTGTCCATCCCCGGCATGTTATCCTATGTGTCCATCCCCGGCATGTTATCCTATGTGTCCATCCCCGGCATGTTATCCTATGTGTCCATCCCCGGCATGTTATCCTATGTGTCCATCCCCAGCATGTTATCCTATGTGTCCATCCCCGGCGTGTTATCCTATGTGTCCATCCCCAGCATGTTATCCTATGTGTCCATCCCCGGCATGTTATCCTATGTGTCCATCCCCGGCGTGTTATCCTATGTGTCCATCCCCGGCGTGTTATCCTATGTGTCCATCCCCAGCATGTTCTCCTATGTGTCCATCCCCAGCATGTTATCCTATGTGTCCATCCCCGGCGTGTTATCCTGTGTGTCCATCCCCGGCATGTTCTCCTATGTGTCCATCCCCAGCATGTTATCCTATGTGTCCATCCCCGGCATGTTCTCCTATGTGTCCATCCCCAGCATGTTATCCTATGTGTCCATCCCCAGCATGTTATCCTATGTGCCCATCCCCGGCATGTTATCCTATGTGTCCATCCCCGGCGTATTATCCTATGTGTCCATCCCCGGCATGTTATCCTATGTGTCCATCCCCGGCATGTTATCCTATGTGTCCATCCCCAGCATGTTATCCTATGTGTCCATCCCCGGCGTGTTATCCTATGTGTCCATCCCCGGCATGTTATCCTACGTGTCCATCCCCAGCATGTTATCCTATGTGTCCATCCGGCATGTTCTCCTATGTGTCCATCCCCGGCGTGTTATCCTATGTGTCCATCCCCAGCATGTTATCCTATGTGTCCATCCCCAGCATGTTATCCTATGTGTCCATCCCCGGCATGTTATCCTATGTGTCCATCCCCGGCATGTTATCCTATGTGTCCATCCCCGGCATGTTATCCTACGTGTCCATCCCCAGCATGTTATCCTATGTGTCCATCCCCAGCATGTTATCCTATGTGTCCATCCCCAGCATGTTATCCTATGTGTCCATCCCCGGCATGTTATCCTATGTGTCCATCCCCGGCATGTTATCCTATGTGTCCATCCCCGGCATGTTATCCTATGTGTCCATCCCCAGCATGTTATCCTATGTGTCCATCCGGCATGTTCTCCTATGTGTCCATCCCCAGCATGTTATCCTATGTGTCCATCCCCGGCATGTTATCCTATGTGACTTTTTTTGTGTCCATCCCCGGCATGTTATCCTAAAACACCACTAGACGTGAATGAAAAACGATAAAAAAAAGCTGAAAAACTCCTGTTTTTAAAGTGACTTTGCACAGCTAACACGTCATATTCATCAGTCCCTTTCTCTGCAGCTTTAGCTGCACTGGACAGCGAAAGAATGGGATTGAACTCTTTCTCTAAAGATCACCGATCCCTTTGCTGCATCCCGTGTGCATGAGGACTAACTAAAGATTGCGCGGTCATGCAGCGTTGTACATAAATGAAATGTATGTCATTTTTTTTCCCCATGAATAGAGCTTGCTTTCGGTGGTATTTGATCGCCTCTGCGGTTTTTATTAAAGACCAACAATTTTGAGAAAAAAAACAATATTTTGGACTTTTTGCTATTAAACATGTCCAGTAAAAAAATTTAAAAAAATCAAATTTCAGCATTAATTTAGGCCAAAATGTATTCTGCTCCGTGTCATTGCTAAAAAAAAAATCCCAATACGTGTAAATTAATTGGTTTACGTGAAAGTTATAGCGTTTACAAATGGCGGTATATGTACTGGGATTTTTCATTTTTTTCAATATAGTAGTAATGGCGGCAATCAGCGATTTATAGCCGGACTGCGGGACTGCAGTGGGCATTCTGACACTGGGAGGGGGAGGGACTGATTAACTGCCACTGGCATCCCCAGTGACACTAATACAGTGATCAATGCTAATGAAAAGCACTGCCACTGTACTAAATGGCACTGGGCAGGAAGGGGTTAACATCTGGGGGTGATCAAAGGGTTAACTGTGTGTGTTTTACAGTGTAGGCATGCTGCTTTGTATGGCTCTGCAAAGCAGCATGCTGGAGCTGACAGGGGAGAGATCTGTATTGTTTACATACAGACCTCTCCCCCTGTCAGCGATGCTCAATGATCGCCAGGTGCCGACGGGGAATCTGGTGATGGACAACCGAAGTGGCCAATGGCGGCGCAGGCAGAGCCCCCTACCCAGAAATGCGAAATCACGTATATATACACGTGATTTTCACAGCCCTGTTCCCCTGTAGCAGCATTTCTGCTATAGGGCGGTCAGGAAGCAATTATTAAATGAGCAGAAGCTTCACTTTGCAAAAATCCCCAATCACATGCAAGGAAAATAAAAAAAACAGCATTTCCTCCAGAGCTTAATAAATGAGCAGAAGCTCTGCTGACTTCTATCATCCAATCACGTGCAAGCAAAAGTGTTTTTTTTTTGTTTTCCTTGCACCTGATTGGGTATTCTTTGTAAAGTGAATCTTCATCTTATTTACTGAGCTCTGGAGCAACTGCACTTTGCAGAGTACACAGTCTATTTGCCTTTAGTAAATCAACCCCAGGGGCGTATTTTCCACAAGGCAAACAAGGCATTTGCCCAGGGCGGCATTTTTTAGGGGGGCAGCATTGAGACACATGCGGCTTGGGGACCAGGTGTTGTTGGTCAATGTCAGGCTCTCTCTCCGGGGGGGGAATTTTATGTTGCCTAGGGCAGCACAAAACCTAAATACACCACTGAATCACTGTTGTGGTGCAGTGCAATTTTGCAAAAGGGTCAGGGACTTCTTTTGCGCATTTCTCATTGAAATGAATGAGCTGCTCTACATGTAACAAGTGGAAAGTGTGCAGAAATGTGTGCCCCCTGGGGTGGATTTACTAAAGGCAAATAGTCAGCCCTCCATACAAGGTGCAAGTGCAATTGCTCCAGAGATTAGTAAATGAGATGAAGATTCACTTCGCCCAATCACACGCAAGTCAAATTGAAAAAAAAAAAGCACTTCTGCTTGCACATGATTGGATGATGGAAGTCAGCAGAGTTTCCCCTCATTTACTAAGTTCTGGAGTGCAAAGTCTATTTGCCTTTAGTAAATCAACCCCTTTGTCACACCTGCATATCCCTGTAAGCAGTGGCATCCCTAGGCAGGTGCGGGGGGGTGCGCGCTGCACTGGTTGACACCAACCGCACGGGGTAACATCAGACCCGCTCCATGAAAAGGTAAGTTGTAAGCAGGGGCGGACTGACCATTTGGAAACTCGGGCACTGCCCGAGGGCCAGGGGTCAGTAGGGGGCCCCATGAGATGCCCCTGGTACCTTTTTCATAGGCTTTTTTGAGTGTGGGCAAGGACACAGGGGCCCCATGATCCCCTATTGCCCGGGGGCCCCATGAGTTGTCAGTCCGCCCCTGGTTGTAAGGCAAGCCGACGATCCCCGCAGGATGGATCAGATCTGCGGATTGAGAATAATGGATCAGAGTCTGATCCATTATGCTCCCCAATCCGCAGATCCGATCCATCCTGCGGGGATCGTCGGCTTGCCTTACAACTTACCTTTTCGTGGAGAGGATCTGGTGTTGCCCTGTATAGGT
Source organism: Staurois parvus (assembly GCF_062004578.1). Lineage (NCBI taxonomy): Eukaryota > Metazoa > Chordata > Amphibia > Anura > Ranidae > Staurois > Staurois parvus. Next base: position 1,941,913 of record NW_028317975.1, read on the forward strand.
TGCATGCCAACGATCCCCGCAGGATGGATGGGATCTGTGGATTGGGGAGCATAATGGATCGGAGTCCGATCCATTCTGCTCAATCCGCAGATCCGATCCATTCTGTGGGGATTGTCGGAGGGGGTGTCACCAAGTGTTATTGCACCGGGTGACACCAACCCTAGGGACGCCCCTGCCTGTAAGGCAGATCAAACCTGGCAGGAATCTGCGGCAGTTTCCTGTATAGAGAACTGCCATATTCCCCATTGAGGTAGTTTTCTGCACTCGCAGCATCTGGAAAGGGATAAAGCGTGATGACGTCTTCTATCACAGAGATATACTGCATACGTTTTTTTTTTGCTTTGACATACACTTGAAAATCCTTTCATGATGTTCTTTGTCTTACAGATAATCCGAGACTCGATCCGGAAGTGACCAAAGCCAATTCCTTGGGTTTCATCGGATGTCTCTCCTCCGTCCAGTACAACCAGGTGGCCCCCCTCAAAGCAGCACTGCGACACCCCAGCATAGCCCCGGTCACAGTCATTGGCTCATTGTCTGAGTGTAGTTGTGGTTCCATCACAGACACTGATCTCAGCACCATCACGA